>NC_090654.1:62487530-62610030 GCF_040937935.1 Hyperolius riggenbachi
AGTATAGAGGTACTTGTAGTACCCCTTACCCATTTCCTTTAAGAGTTAAAAGTAAATAAACACACAAACACATAGAAAAAGTATTTTAATTGAACAAAAAACATAACCAGGAAAAAAGTCCTTTAATATTCTTAATTAACCATTAATACTTACCTGTCCCTTTAAAAGCCAGTTCCCACGCAATATCCTCGGAAATATACTAATCAGTTACAATGTAACAAAGTTATTACAATGTAACAACTTTGTTACTTTGTAACACCACCGCACCGACGTCACTCGCCGCTCACCCGCCGGCCGCCGCATACACGCTAGTCCCCGCCGGCTCCCGCCGTCCACTCCGCCCACACCTGTCACTCATATACATGCTGGCACCCATGGGTGCCAGCATGTATATAGGTGACATGTGGGAGAGGCGGGGAGGGCAGCGGAGCCGGTGGGGACTTAGCGTCCCTTCACCCGACAGAGCTCTGAGCTATATTAGCTCAGAGCTCTCGAAAGCATCTTTGTATTTGGGCTCCAAGGAGCCCCATTGGTCCTTAGCAGACCAATGGGGTTCCTTCAAATCAGAAGGAACCCCATTGGTCTGCTAAGGACCAATGGGGCTCCTTGGAGCCCAAATACAAAGATGCTTAGAGAGCTCTGAGCTATAGCTCAGAGCTCTGTCGGTCCGTGCAGCGCAGACGCGGTGGCGGCGGTGAGTGACGTTGGGTGCGGCGTAGTTACAATGTAACAAAGTTGTTACATTGTAATAACTTTGTTACATTGTAACTGATTAGTATATTTCCGAGGATATTGCGTGGGAACTGGCTTTTAAAGGGACAGGTAAGTATTAATGGTTAATTAAGAATATTAAAGGACTTTTTTCGTGGTTATGTTTTTTGTTCAATTAAAATACTTTTTCTATGTGTTTGTGTGTTTATTTACTTTTAACTCTTAAAGGAAATGGGTAAGGGGTACTACAAGTACCTCTATACTCATTTCTCCTGGGAGGGGGGTGGGCATCTGGGGGACCCCTTTTTAAAGGGGACTCCCAGATGCCACCATGAACCCCTCCCCAGGAAATCGCGGCCTCCACCTCCACCGCCCATCGGAGGTGGAGAAGAGCCCCTTGTCCTTGGATTGGACAAGGGCTCGGAGGGGGAGGGGAAAGCTTGGCTGCCCCTCCCCATTTCGAGACCCCCCAATCCATGGACCATGCGGGCTGGTATAGTCAGGGTGCGGAGCCCCACGCGGCCGGTGCTCCGCATTCTGGCTATCCCAGTCTGCATGGGGGACAAGGGGTTAAAGAGGTCTGGGAGGGGGGACCCCACGTCGTTTTTTTTTTTATATTTCCCACACTCAGAACGAAGTAAGTAAAACTCTTCCCACTTGGGGGAATCTATGAAAATAAAACACTATTGTTACCTGTGCAAAAAAAACTGACATTTTCCGCATTTAAAAGACATTTTCGCCCTTGAAACTTAAAAATCGATTTTCTCAAAAACTATAAGGTCTTTTTGAAAAAAATTTTTTTCCTCTTATTCCCACTGATCCCCTTAATATACCCTGTGAATTTAGTGTTCCTAAATTTTAAGCAGGCTTTGCTATTAACCGTTAAAGTCGGCGGGTTTTTAAATGTATATATTTTTCCTTTGAAACTTTAACATCGATTTTCTCAAAAACTATAAGGTCTTTTTGAAAAAAAAATTTTCCTCTTATTCCTTTTGATCTCCTTAATATATTCTCCAAATTTGAGGCTCTTAGCACTTAAGGGGGCTTTGCTATTAACCCTTAAAGTCGGCGGCTTTTTTATATTATACGGGAGCGTAATATTACGCGATTACGGCAGACTGTGTAATTTCAATGGGAGTTTACTGTCTTACGCGTAATTTGTTACGCGTAAAACGTAACCCAACGGTCTATGCGTAATTAATTACGCGTAATACCGTAGCCTTACACGTAACGCTTACGGTGCATTTGTAGTGAATTACGATGCGTAATTACGCTAATGCGTAATTTCGGCCCAGCACTGCCATAGAGCCTTCCTGGTCCTCTCTCCGTCTTATTGTTCCACCACTGCCCCCTTGTTGAATTTACATGCCCGGTTGTATCTTTCATACTTCTCCGCAGGATTCTGAAGTACTCGCATCCCCAAGTAATTCAGATGATGATCCATATTGCACCTGTCCAAGGTCAGACTCCAGTGTGTGCAGTACAAATCCACTTGTATTCAGATTTACTTGGGATGCAAGTACTTTTGAAACCTGTACTAGGAGTCCTGAAAAGGTATTCAGCTTAGCACGTCGAATAACTTCAATGGGTAATAGCCCTGGCTGGAACAATAGGACGGACTGAGGACCGGAAAGGCTCTATGGTATCCAGGGCTTGTACTATATGTACTCATGGTTATCTCATGTCACGTCATACTTATTCATCTTTGTTTATATAGGATTTGTGAATCCTCTATAATAAAACGTAAGTGTCTCTGCGTCCCATGTCCCTGTGTGTTTTTTTGTACTGAGCATGTGCAGGGAGGGAGGCAGAGACACTGAAGGGGAGGAAGGGGTGGGCATGTGTGCGGGTGTGTGCATGTGCGCGGCAGATGCACGGTCACTAATTTTTAAATAAAAACTGTTACAGAAAACTGACTGTGACAAGCTTGAGTACCTCATAAGCCCACCTGAAGTACCTTTTGGGGTACACATACTGCATGTAAGGGGGCTTTTAGGAAACTTGTTTTCCATAGAATTTTAGTAAGGGGGCTTTTAGGACCATTGTAGTCCCTTACACACTCCAATGAGTTCTTGGTCACCATGAGCTTGCTGGTTAGTCTGTACCTCTCGGTGTTACAAGCCCTACTGCATAGAGCCAAATTAATCCATGCCATGCACTGATTAGGATCAAACAATCCGAAACAGTCTGTATGCATGTTGAATTATTATGGCTCTGTACAAATTAACAAGCTGACACATCATTGCATTCCAGCGGTTCTGGAGGTGTGTTTAGCTTCTAAGGGTGACAATGGTTAATTTGCACATATTCAGCAGTGATGCACTGGGAGACATCTCAAGCTCACTCCAACCGGTGGGTAGCGGTGAATCGGCGGCGATCGCGTACTACACACAGCTAGCAATGTGCTAGCTGAGTGTAGAAAAAAAATTGCGAATATCAGGATAACCGGCAAGGAGGTTAAACTTTTTTTTTGTTTAGGCTAAAAAATAAATTGTATAGTGTATGGGCAGCTTCAGACTAAAGGTGCCTATTAACGGTACAATTTATTCACTAAATGCGATCTTTTGATGCGATGTGAATGATTGAAACTAATTTGAAGGTGATTGTTCACATTTACTGAACGATTCTTTCTTCAAATTCTTTTCTTTCTTCATTAAGCAATCGACCAAAGAATCATTTCGTACTGACTGCCTTCATAAACAGCACATTTTCTATACAATTCGATCATTCAAATTGCATTGAAAGATCGCATTTGGTGAAAAAATTGTACTGTTAATGGGCACCTTAAAATTATGTTAATCAGAAAGTTATTTTGGTTGTTTATTATTATTATTTGGAAAGTCTTAAGGTGAAAAGAAGGTAAGGAGGAGTCAATGAATGAGGTTTTGTAAATCAACACCCCTTGTACTCTGTAAATCACTATGTAACATGCTAGCACTTAGTAATAAAAATAAACACAAATGCAGTGACTCCCACAGGTGCCCAGATGTTAATGACCGACATGGAGCAGAATATACAGGAACAGACCGGCTGCCCTGTGTGGGCAGCATTGTGCAACTATGGAAATCACAATCTATCCACACCACACCTCCTGCATCATCATCAAATGAAAGACACATGGCCAGGATCCTCTACTGTAAACCTGGAGGAGCTCCCAGCCACAGCATACAGGCAGTCAGAGTGACACCTCTGGGCAGCTGGGTACTGAGGAGAAATGCATACATGTTCTATCACTGCACCCACACACGCGGGAACACGGCCAGGACTGGGAGACACAGGCGGCAACCTGCCTGGGACGTAGGAGACACAGGCGGCAACCTGCCTGGGACTAGGAGGCACAGGCGGCAACCTGCCTGGGACTAGGAGGCACAGGCGGCAACCTGCCTGGGACTAGGAGGCACAGGCGGCAACCTGCCTGGGACTAGGAGGCACAGGCGGCAACGTGCCTGGGACTAGGAGGCACAGGCGGCAACGTGCCTGGGACTAGGAGGCACAGGCGGCAACGTGCCTGGGACTAGGAGGCACAGGCGGCAACGTGCCTGGGACTAGGAGGCACAGGCGGCAACGTGCCTGGGACTAGGAGGCACAGGCGGCAACGTGCTTGGGACTAGGAGGCACAGGCGGCAACGTGCCTGGGACTAGGAGACACACATGGGAACGTGCCTGGGACTAGGAGGTACAGGCGGCAACGTGCCTGGGACTAGGAGGCACAGGCGGGAACGTGCCTGGGACTAGGAGGCACAGGCGGGAACGTGCCTGGGACTAGGAGGCACAGGCGGGAACGTGCCTGGGACTAGGAGGCACAGGCGGGAACGTGCCTGGGACTAGGAGGCACAGGCGGGAACGTGCCTGGGACTAGGAGGCACAGGCGGGAACGTGCCTGGGACTAGGAGACACAGGCGGGAACGTGCCTGGGACTAGGAGACACAGGCGGGAACGTGCCTGGGACTAGGAGACACACATGGGAACGTGCCTGGGACTAGGAGGCACAGGCGGCAACGTGCCTGGGACTAGGAGGCACAGGCGGCAACGTGCCTGGGACTAGGAGGCACAGGCGGCAACGTGCCTGGGACTAGGAGGCACAGGCGGCAACGTGCCTGGGACTAGGAGGCACAGGCGGCAACGTGCCTGGGACTAGGAGGCACAGGCGGCAACGTGCCTGGGACTAGGAGGCACAGGCGGCAACGTGCCTGGGACTAGGAGGCACAGGCGGCAACGTGCCTGGGACTAGGAGGCACAGGCGGCAACGTGCCTGGGACTAGGAGGCACAGGCGGCAACGTGCCTGGGACTAGGAGGCACAGGCGGCAACGTGCCTGGGACTAGGAGGCACAGGCGGCAACGTGCCTGGGACTAGGAGGCACAGGCGGCAACGTGCCTGGGACTAGGAGGCACAGGCGGCAACGTGCCTGGGACTAGGAGGCACAGGCGGCAACGTGCCTGGGACTAGGAGGCACAGGCGGCAACGTGCCTGGGACTAGGAGGCACAGGCGGCAACGTGCCTGGGACTAGGAGGCACAGGCGGCAACGTGCCTGGGACTAGGAGGCACAGGCGGCAACGTGCCTGGGACTAGGAGGCACAGGCGGCAACGTGCCTGGGACTAGGAGGCACAGGCGGCAACGTGCCTGGGACTAGGAGGCACAGGCGGCAACGTGCCTGGGACTAGGAGGCACAGGCGGCAACGTGCCTGGGACTAGGAGGCACAGGCGGCAACGTGCCTGGGACTAGGAGGCACAGGCGGCAACGTGCCTGGGACTAGGAGGCACAGGCGGCAACGTGCCTGGGACTAGGAGGCACAGGCGGCAACGTGCCTGGGACTAGGAGGCACAGGCGGCAACGTGCCTGGGACTAGAAGGCACAGGCGGCAACGTGCCTGGGACTAGGAGGCACAGGCGGGAACGTGCCTGGGACTAGGAGGCACAGGCGGGAACGTGCCTGGGACTAGGAGGCACAGGCGGGAACGTGCCTGGGACTAGGAGGCACAGGCGGGAACGTGCCTGGGACTAGGAGACACAGGCGGGAACGTGCCTGGGACTAGGAGACACACATGGGAACGTGCCTGGGACTAGGAGACACACATGGGAACGTGCCTGGGACTAGGAGGCACAGGCGGCAACGTGCCTGGGACTAGGAGACTCAGGCGGGAACGTGCCTGGGACTAGGAGACACACATGGGAACGTGCCTGGGACTAGGAGACACACATGGGAACGTGCCTGGGACTAGGAGACACACATGGGAACGTGCCTGGGACTAGGAGGCACAGGCGGCAACGTGCCTGGGACTAGGAGGCACAGGCGGGAACGTGCCTGGGACTAGGAGGCACAGGCGGCAACGTGCCTGGGACTAGGAGGCACAGGCGGCAACGTGCCTGGGACTAGGAGGCACAGGCGGGAACGTGCCTGGGACTAGGAGGCACAGGCGGGAACGTGCCTGGGACTAGGAGACACACATGGGAACGTGCCTGGGACTAGGAGACACACATGGGAACGTGCCTGGGACTAGGAGACACACATGGGAACGTGCCTGGGACTAGGAGGCACAGGCGGGAACGTGCCTGGGACTAGGAGGCACAGGCGGGAACGTGCCTGGGACTAGGAGGCACAGGCGGGAACGTGCCTGGGACTAGGAGGCACAGGCGGGAACGTGCCTGGGACTAGGAGGCACAGGCGGGAACGTGCCTGGGACTAGGAGGCACAGGCGGGAACGTGCCTGGGACTAGGAGGCACAGGCGGGAACGTGCCTGGGACTAGGAGGCACAGGCGGGAACGTGCCTGGGACTAGGAGGCACAGGCGGGAACGTGCCTGGGACTAGGAGGCACAGGCGGGAACGTGCCTGGGACTAGGAGACACAGGCGGGAACGTGCCTGGGACTAGGAGACACACATGGGAACGTGCCTGGGACTAGGAGACACACATGGGAACGTGCCTGGGACTAGGAGACACACATGGGAACGTGCCTGGGACTAGAAGACACACATTATATCATGACAGGCTATGATGTCACAGCATTCTACCCCAGAGCACGCTGGGAGACCAGGTTTTATTTCTGCTCACTTCAGAACAAACAACAAACAAACATTCAGTGATGCACCTTGCCAGCAGTAAAGATGGCACCACCTGTGATATAATCCAATCAGTGTGAGTGTGGAAGGATTTTACAATGGGCAAACACTGACAAATCCTTTACAAAGTGATATTGTAAAAATAAGCAATTCTATTCATTTATAATCAGTAAAGTTCCTCTAACTAACACAATTGGAATAAAAATGTATCACTTTTTAATTCTCACTCACGGTTTTATAAACTGACTGTGGCAAGTTCAAGTACCCCAGGGATGCTTGTACCAAGTGTTGTGAACCTAGTCCCTATGCCACTCTGCTGCCCAATACAGAGAAATAGGAAGTAGGGAAAATCTGCCATATTTAGGCTGTTATATCAAATCTGGCTGTGGCAGTATATACAAGGGCAGAGGTTTACCCATAAGCTACAAAAATAATAGATCAGCACACCGGCAGGCCCTTCTGGATGGATGTGGCCCTTCTAGGGTGGATGTATGGTGAATGCGGCTCTTCTAGGGTAGATGTGGCCCTTCTAGGGTGGATGTAGGGTGGATGTGGCCCTTCTAGGGTGGATGTGGCCCTTCTAGGGTGGATGTGGCCCTTCTAGGGTGGATGTATACCACTATTTTCTCTTCTCCAAATAAAAGAAATGGTCGACACAGGACAGCAGAGGTTTTTCAGAATGTCAGGAGATCTCAGAGTGTGTTGGCATGTGGTTTTGGAAATGTAAATTCCTCACTGTCACTCCGACACACGATTCGCATGACTGAAAGACCGATTATCCCAGAACTGAGCTCACATCTGCCCATTGTTGCAAAGATCTGATGATTCTCAACATGAAGGTGCAGAGAAAACAAGTTATATAAGAAGTCAGAAAGTTTCCTACCTCACTCCGGTGCCTCTGTTCTGTTTCCTATGGATGCCTTCCCTCTCTCGCTCTCCTCTTGAAGCCTCCCCTGCAGCCAATTCTGGGAATGGAAGCAATAAAGTCTCTTGTTTGTTTGTGGCTCCCCAGCTGGGTGAGGGGGGAGGAGGCGAAACCAGAATCCCCCATGTGTCCATTCTTATTCTTTGATTTCCCAGCATCTCCAGCTGTGGCCACAGGATCAGGTGACCAGTGAAATACTGATGAGAAAAGTGAGATGCGGCCAGCAAGCCAGGCAGCATAGCAGGACCTGAACTCAGAACGTCCTCTCTGCTCTAAAAGATAAGCAACAGTATAATAACTTTTAAAGAAAAAACATTTCTTTGTTACAGCTGATACAAATCCTGCAATAAATCTGCACTCTTTCTACTTCCGGCTTTCATGGAAGCAGACATATTGTTAATATCCTGTGTTTACCTATGAACTCTCTGCTGTGGAAGTCAGCTGACACAGCTCAGGGATCAAATTACAACTTGTGATTAGTCACACATGAGAGGGAATCAGACAGGCTAAACTCTCTAAATACATACAGGGTACATTTCTCTAGGCTTTCTGTCCTGTGCAAGAGTTCAGGGCCACTTTTAGGCCTCGTTCCCATTGCGTTCCGCTCGCGTGTCCATCTGCGTTGGGCTTTCTTAGAGGCGTTTTTTTTTCCTCTCCCAGTGCTTGGATGGGCAATGCGGTTTTGTTAAAAGTGCTTTGCTAAGCGATTTTCCCGAGCGTTTTTTTTAATTCACTCCCTGACGCAAGTCGGGAAGTGAACTCTTTGACCCGGAAAATAATAAATACAATGTATTTATTCTTACAAACGCTCACGCAATCGCTGCACAAAGCGATTTTGTGAGCATTTTGCGCTTTTCCTATACCTGAGGCGGAATCGCTTCAAAAATGGTCAATGCACCACTTATCTGAGCGGATTGGAAACGAGCCGCTCAGATGTGAATTTTGTCATAGACAATCACTGCACAAGAACTTTCAGGGCGATTTTGAAAATTGCCAGCACTTAGAAAAATCTCAAAAACGCCCCTAGTGTGAACGAGCCCTTATTGTCTTTTTTTGTTTGAAGAATTGTCCCTGCTTTGAACTTTCTGTTTAGATGTGGGCAACTAACTGTGCTATTTCGCTACTAAAAGTACAAAAACTTTATGGCTGACATCGAATTTATTGTCACATGTGAGTTTTCCGGATAGCCTTTTTAGGACTCTTTCACACTAAGACGTTGCGTTAGATGCGACGTTAAGGTCGCATAACGTGCCCCTAACGCAACGCATGTTAGTATTGAAGTTGGATGTTATATAGAGCCACGTTATGCGTCTCTTCATGCGTACGTGATGCATACTTTTTGACGCATACTATCAAACGAAAACAGCACATGCGGCAAATTAAAAAACAACCAGTACTGAGCATGTGCAAACATCCGAACGCAGCCAAATAAGAGTATAACGCACAGCATGCTGTACTTTCATTGAATGTGCATCGTTATACTCCAACGCAACGTGGGCACTGTGAACAGCACCTTGATTTTCCATTGCTGTGAGTTGGGCTGCGTTACAGGCTGCTGTAACGTGCGCCTGTAACGTCCCACTGTAAGCAGCCTTACTCCTGGGGATCACTCTACACCAGGCTTTCTCAACCAGGGTTCCCTGGAACCCCAGGGTTCCTTGAGCACTCTGCAGGGGTTCCTTGGCATTTTCCCCCATCGTGGGGGAAGTATAATAGAGCACACTATAATAGGTGTTAGTGTAACAAGAAGCACTAAATTGGGGGCTCAGGAGACAGTATAATGAGTGGTAGTGTAATAGGGAGTAGTGAAAAACAGCTACACATACTTTTAAAGACCATGCTTCCTGCAAAATAAATGTAGGGGTTCCTCGAGATCAAAAAATTGTTTGCAGGGGTTCCTCGAGATCCAAAAGTTATTTGCAGGGTTCCTCCAGGGTAAAAAGGTTGAGAAAGGCTGCTCTACACCTTTACAAATGCACAAATATCATGCAAAATAATATTAAAGAGGAACTATTATTTATTTATTTATTGTATTTATAAATTGCCAACATATTACGCAGCGCTGTACATTAGTTAAGGTTACAGACAATATTTAGGGGTGACATACAGCAATAATAGATCATGCTGCAACGTATGAGTACAAGGTAATGAATCATCTGCGCCTCTGTGTCACCATTGACTTTCATTATGTCCGTTTTAGATGCGCTTTGGAAAAATATGTAGCAAGACCATCGTTTTTAAAAACGCACATTGCAGAACGCAAACATATGCATTTTTCATGCGACCCATTGATTTGCATTATGTGCGTTTTCCGCAACGCTAGCATTTCTGCCTAGTGTGTTCCTACCCTGAGGCCTGGAACCCACTACAAATCGCAAAACGCTATCGCAATCGCTAACGTTTTTATTCAGAGTTTTGTAATCGATTTCATGAGCGTTTTCCGGTCGCTTTTGGGAGAGATTTTAAAAAGTGTAAGCTTTTTGCCAGCGATTGTGTAGCAACTTGCGATTAGCAATTTTAATTCTGATTGGTCCTTTCAATGTAGCAGAATTTTATTACAGCTTGCAATCGCACTTAAATCTCTATGTGTAGCGATTCATGAGTGATTTGCCAGCGTGCTTCAATACATTACATTGAAGCGCAAACGCTCCCAAAATGCTGCATGTCCTGTGATTGTGATTTTGCTAATCGCAATTGATACTTTGGAATTTGTTACATTTATTTACATTGGCAGAGTATTTAGGGCAGGGGTGCCCATTAGGTAGATCGCGATCTACCGGTAGATCGCGAAGGACTTCATGGTAGATCCCAACCCCCCTACATTTTCCATTCTGTATATACAAGTGTGCTCTTAAAATTGTACATAGGTAGATCATTTTGACTTGCTAATTTTTTAAAGTAGCTCACATGCCAAAAAAGTGTGTTCACCTCTGATTTAGGGAAAGCGCTCCCTAAATGCTCAAAAAATCGCTCTAGTGCGTTCCAGTCCTTAATGCTAATCTGAAAGATAGCTATGGGCTGTTAGGCCCAGTGCACACCAAAACCGCTAGCAGATCCGCAATACGCTAGCATTTTTAGCTGCGTTTTCTCTTCTTAGGCCCAGTGCACACCAAAACCGCTAGCAGATCCGCAATACGCTAGCATTTTTAGCTGCGTTTTCTCTTCTTAGGCCCAGTGCACACCAAAACCGCTAGCAGATCCGCAATACGCTAGCATTTTTAGCTGCGTTTTCTCTTCTTAGGCCCAGTGCACACCAAAACCGCTAGCAGATCCGCAATACGCTAGCGGTTTTGGGAGCTGATTTCAGAGCGATTCTAGGTATGTTTAGAGAGGTTTTCTAAACATACCTAGCGGTTTTGCGTGCGCTTTTGTGTAGCAGATTACACATATTGTTACAGTAAAAGCTGTTACTGAACAGCTACTGTAACAAAAATGCCTGGCAAACCGCTCTGAACTAGCGTTTTTCAGAGCGGTTTGCGTTTTTCCTATACTTTACATTGAGGACGAAACGCTTCCAAAAACAGAAAACGCGCAGCAGGAGGCGCGTTTGCGGCTTGGCAAAAACCGCAAACCGCCGGTGTGCACCATCCCATTGCAATACATTAGACAAGCGTTTTTAGAGGCGGATGCGGCCGGCGGATCGCTCCAAAAACCGCTCGGTGTGCACTGGGCCTGAGTCCTATGGGAGAAAAGCATTTTACATATGTTGTTGTTGGTATTGACTACCAATGCACAACAGAAGATGACACTTTTTTTCCCATAATAATTCAAAGTGCTAAAGATACATTTGACTTTTTTTCTAATCATAAAGTAAACATGAGTTGAGGTGGCCACACACAGGCTGATTTTTAAATTAGCATGACCAATCACTAGACCTAAGGTGGATTTTGTAAAGTTTACTAAAAAAGCATGAATGGGTGGGGATGGTTGGAAATGTCGATTTCCGATTTCGCAGAAATTCCGATTGCCGCCAATGCCAATTACTGATTCCACGGATTTCCTATTGGTTTCTGATTTTCGAGTTCGTATTTCCTAGTAGTGTTTTTTTTTGGGGGGGGGTCATTTTTGCATTCTCTGATTGGCCAAATACTTCCAAGTTGTTTCTGCATTCTCTGATTGGTCCATTGATTTTGAGTTCTGTGATTGGGCTAAAATTACCGAATTGCAATAATGCAATATTTCCACAAAAATCCGATTTCCGAGTTCCATTATCCGATTTCTGAACGGAAATTTCAATTCCGCGAAATCCGAATGAGCATCCCTATGAATGGGTGCAGGCATAAATATAAATGGATTGGGCAAGGAGCGGACAGGCAGAAATAAATATGGCAGCCTCCATATACCTTGCTTCGGTTGTCCTTTTACACCCGAAACTGCAACGGTTTACTTCTCTTCATTTCTTCATGATTTCAAAAGAGCAGCAGTAAGCAGTTACCAGGCAGCAGTGAGCAGTTACCAGGCAGCAGTTGTGAGAGTTTGGCCCAGCGCACACCAAAAACCTCTAGCAGATCCACAAAACGCTAGAGGTTTTTGAAGCAGATTTCAGAGCGATTCTAGGCATGTTTAGAGATGTTTTCTAAACATGCCTAGCCTTTTTTTTTTTAGCATTTTTGTGTAGCAGATTACAAATATTGTTACAGTAAAGCGGTTACTGAACAGCTTCTGTAACAAAAACACCTGGAAAACCCCTCTGATCTAGCGTTTTTCAGAGAGGTTTTCCACTTTCCTATACTTTAACATTGAGGCAGAAACGCCTCATAAATCTCAGAAATGCAGCAGCCCGAGTTTGCGTTTCTGGAAAAAACGAGCTGCTCTGGTGTGCACCATCCCAATTACTTTCATTAGCCAAGTGGTTTCCCCCCAGCAAGTGTTTTAAAAAACGCTTCAGAACTGCTCTGGTGTGCACCAGCCCTTTGGCCTGGTGCACACCAAAAACCGCAAGCAGATCCGCAATACGCTAGCATTTTTAGCTGCGTTTTCTCTTCTTAGACCCAGTGCACACCAAAACCGCTAGCAGATCCGCAATACACTAGCGGTTTTGGGAGCGGATTTCAGAGCGATTCTAGGTATGTTTAGAGAGGTTTTCTAAACATACCTAGCGGTTTTGGGTGCGTTTTTGTGTAGCAGATTACACATATTGTTACAGTAAAAGCTGTTACTGAACAGCTACTGTAACAAAAATGCCTGGCAAACCGCTCTGAACTAGCGTTTTTCAGAGCGGTTTGCGTTTTTCCTATACTTTACATTGAGGACGAAACGCTTCCGAAAACCGCAAACGCGCAGCAGAAGGCGCGTTTGCGGCTTGGCAAAAACCGCAAACCGCCGGTGTGCACCATCCCATTGCAATACATTAGACAAGCGTTTTTAGAGGCGGATGCGGCCGGCGGATCGCTCCAAAAACCGCTCGGTGTGCACTGGGCCTTATTTTGAAGCGTTTTGCTAGCGTTTTGCGGTTTTGTGCTGCGGTTTTTGGTACAGCAGATTACAGATATTGTTACAGTAAAGCTGTTACTGAACAGCTTCTGTAACAAAAACGCCTGGCAAACCGCTCTGATGTAGCATTTTTCAGAGCAGTTTGCGTTTTTCCTATACTTTACAATGAAGCAGAAACGCATCCGCAATCCAAAATCTGCAGCAGCCCGGGAGTATGCGTTTCTGCAAAACGCCTCCTGCTCTGGTGTGCACCACCCCATTGAAATACATTACCCTAGCGTTTCCACATCCACAATCGGATCTGAAAACGCGACCGAACCGCTCTGGTGTGCACTAGGCCTTCGAGAGGCATTTCACTGCCTATCAACTGCCTGTGGAAAAAAATGGTGCGCTGCTGATCATCCAGATTAATGAGATGCTAATGATTTCTTCTAACATTCAAATTTTATGTACATTATATGCAGCTTGAACTTGGGCCAATACAAATTGACAGGAAGTCATTCAGATTGGTCCAATATCAAGCTGCAAATAATTGACATGGAGTCTGAATGTTAGGAGAAATTATTTTCATCTCATGCTGACCTACTTGCTGCTTGAATAAGCCACACAAAAACAGCAGCAAATTCTATAGTTTCCCATAACAACCAAACAAGCCTCACCTCAGTCTCTCAAAAATGAACCTGATTGGTTGTTGCTGGTTCCAGACCCACAACTGATAATTCACTCAGCCAGGTTGTGTATTCATATGTACATACTGTATGTAGGAGAGGAAACTGGCTGTCTGTGTACTATGATTGACCATCCCACATCCTGCTGTCACCTGCTGGGCAGAGATTGCTACAGCAAAGTTCCACTTCCCACTAGACAATAATTGGCCTCAATTCACTAAAGCTGGCCACTAATGGTCCAATTTCTAGCGAAAAATCGTTCGAGCGATCACAAATTCTGATCGGATTGGTTGTAAATAATCTCCATTGGTGGACACAATCGATTATGAACAAGTGAAAAAAATTTCGCCCGAATGAATTTTCATCGAAAGAAAATTTGGATTTTCTCGGTGGTCGTGATAGATAGGAAGCAATGATTGGTTAGTTGATGGTGTAGTGAACGATTTTTCGTCCGATCAGAATTTCTGATCGCTCGAACGATTTTTTGCTAGAAATTGGACCGTTAGTGGCCAGCTTTAGCTTAACTCCTGTCTTTAATAACTCTTCTGAGCTGTTTTACAGTTATCACCATGGTGATATAATTGTGATAACTGTAGAACAGCTCTGAAGAGTTATTAAGGACGGGAGTTAAAGAGGAACTCCAGTGAAAATAATGTAATAAAAAAAGTGCTTTATTTTTACAATAATTATGTATAAATGATTTAGTCAGTGTTTGCCCATTGTAAAATCTTTCCTCTCCCCGATTTACATTCAGACATTTATCACATGGTGCCATTTCTACTGTGGGCAGGTTATGTTGCTGTTGCTAGCTGCTTTGGCTGTTAGAGACAGCTATAAACAGCTAATTCCTGTCTGTGAGCCTTGTTACATTGTAACAAACTGCCAAAAGTACCGCGGTACTCAGAGCTTCTTGTGGGAGGGGTTTCAGCACAAAATCAGTCACACAGCGCCCCCTGATGGTCTGTTTGTGAAAAGCATTATATTTCTCATGTAAAAGGAGGTATCAGCTACTGATTGGGATAAAGTTCAATTCTTGGTTGGAGTTTCTCTTTAAGCTTAGTGAATTGAGGTGTGCAATAAAAGAACAGGCTGGAGGGAGTTTCTCTCATGCTGGCTCACAGCTGTGTACAGTAACGGTGGTATTTACTAAACCTAAATCACCTTTTTTTTTCTTGGAGTTGGTTCATATACAGTAGATTAGATTATCGTACATAAAAAAAACCCCAAAAAACGACAACAGTACAATATCGGTAAATTATTCTACATACAGAATCAGTAATAGTAATACAACCCATAGCAGTACAGTCAGGGGGCAGGATTTACCATAAGGCGCCTGATGATGAACAGGCGGCTCACTCTCCTCCCTGAGCGCCTCCCTCTCTCCTTCCCTATGCAGAATCCTGATGAGAGTGTAAATGAGAGTTTACTCACCAAGCTCTCAGGAATCCTCTGATGAGATCTCCCTTCAGTCAGGGAGTCATACCAAACTTCTTCAGTTGGCAAAGGAAGAAGAGTCTTTGCTGCACCTGAGTTGAGATGGTGTTGGCCCTCCAGGTTAGGTCGTTAGAGATCGTTGTGCCAAGGAGGCGGACACTGGGTACCCTTGCGACTTCGGTGCCATTGATATAAATTGGGGATGGGATAGTGGCATGCCTCCTGAAGTCAATGACCATCACGATGGTTTGGTTGTGTTTAGGACAAACCTGTTCTCTCTACACTAATTACAAACTCTGTCTACCTTAAGGCGGTAAGCCTGCTCATCATTCTTACTAACAAGGCCAACAATTGTGGTATTGTCCGCAAATTTGATGATTTTGACAGAGTTTGCTGTGGATGTACAGTTATTTGTGTATAGAGAGAACAGGAATGGTGACGAGACGCAGTCTTGAGGGGCGCCAGTGTTGGTCACTCTATCACTCTAGGTCTGGAAGAGACATCACCCAGCTTAAAGTGGACCCAAATTAAAAATACAAGATTTCAGAAATAAAATCTATTTTCTAAATTATAATGATAAATAGCAGCCTTTTTTTCAGCTGCATGATGACAAATATAAAATATTTTACATTTATTGGAAGAACCCCTCCCTTTTTTTTCATATTGCCGGGATTTTTCCGGCAAACTGGTGGAGTAGGTGGTGTCCGGCAATGGAGGAATTGCTAATGGCTGCCCCCTATATAGCACTAGTAATGAAAATAGAAGGGTGAAAAGCATGCACTGAAATGCTCATAGGCTTGAAGGAGTGTTTATTTATCTTTGTATGTGTCAGAGTGGTGCAACTAAATATTTTGAATTAAAAAAATGTTTGGTTTGGGTCCGCTTTAACAACCTTGGACCTGTTCGAGAGAAAGTCTGTGATCCAAAGACAGAGAGTTGGATGGACATTCAGCTCCATGAGATTGTCCTGCAGAATGCGGGGGGCAGATGGTGTTGTTGAAGGCCAAACTGAAGTCCAGGAGGATTGTGGCATATGAGTCCGGCCCGTCCAGGTGATCAGTGATAAACTCCAGGCAGACATTAATGGTGTTGTAAGTGAGCCTGTATGCCCTGTACGCGAACTGGAGTGGGTCCAGCCAGTCCAGTGTGGTGTGCTTGAGGAGGGACAGGACCGCTCTTTCAAAAGTCTTCATGACTACGGATGTTAAGGCCATGAGCCTGAAGTTGTTAAGTCTGTGACCCCTTGCTTTTTTGGGACAGGGATGATGGTGGATTTCTAGAAGCATGAGGGGGCCTTCCCTTCACTAAGGGACATGGCAAAGATGGGGGTGAGGACAGGGGACAGCTGATGTGAGCAGGACTTTAAACATGCTGGTGATACACCATCAGGGCCTGAGGCTTTCCTTGTGTTTAGAGTAGACAGGAGGCGCAGAACATCGGCTTCGGTTACTGTCAGAGGGCATGTGGTAGAGCTAAGCATGGCACTAGCAGTTGGGGGTGGGGAGGTGTTGAGTGCCCCCGAGGCTGCCAGGTCCTCAAACCTGCAGTAGAAGTTACTCAGCCAGCTCAAGGCTTGGCATGGCATGGCATGTTGGGGGGAGGCTTGTAGTTGGTGGCAGCCTTAAAGAGAACCCAAAGGGTTTTTTTAGGGGGCAGATAGGACACAGAAGCATGTTCCCTGCCTCATGACATGCCTTTGTGTCCCCACAATGCCGCTCTCTGCCCCCCCCACCACCACCACCATGCTATAGCCCCCCGAGTTTAGCGACAACATTTGTCGATATCTCAGAGGTAAACGCGTGGGAGAGGAATTCCCTGTTCAAAACGCCCACCAGGGGCGTCCCTGCAGCGTTTCCAGAGCTTCCCTTGGGCAGCTCTCTTCCTGGCCATGCCCTCTGCCACTGCTCCGCCTCCCTGCACGGTGTGAATGAGAGAATGAATGTCTCATTCCAGCGTCGTGACCCAGAGGTCACGAAAGTGAAAGTGGGCCATTGCGGCCCACAGGAGTGATGGGGAGCAGCGGTTTTGGAGACTAGCTGATCTGCTCAGCTCCCTGGATCAGGTAGCCTAGTTTTTTTTTTTCATTTTATTAGCCCACATCGGGCTCTCTTTAAGGCCCTTCCACACCACCCGTGGGGAGTTTATGCAGAGGTTGTGCTGCATCCTTTCAGCGTACATCCATTTTGCTGCTCGCAGTTCCCGGTTGTTATACTATTCCCCTTCCGCCCAGTGTCGGTGCTTGGCTCTCAGGGGAGCGCGCCGAAATCAGCTGCTCCGATCTTAAAGGACTTGGTGGGTACACAGGAGTCCTCACAGAAGCTGATATAGGATGTGACGTCAGCCCGCTCATCCAGGTCCTTAAAGGGAACCAGAGACGGCCAGAGATGGAAAATGAAAAAAGATTTTATACATACCTGGGGCTTCTACCAGCCCCATAAGCCTGAATCGCTCCCACGCCGCCATCCTCCGCTTCCTCTATCGGCGGTACCGGGTCCCATCACTTCCGGCGAACGCGGCCAATTGTCCGCATGCACAGGGGCTCCCTCCATACCCCTACACATGCGGCTGCGCAGTATGGAGCCGCACGCGTACGGGTATGGAGGGAGCCCCTGTGATTCGGACAATTGGCCGCGTGCTGACGCCGACTGGCCGAAAATACGGGACCCGGTACCAGCAGATACAGGCAGTGGAGGACGGCGGCGAGGGAGCGATCCGTGCGTATGGGGCTGGAGGAAGCCCCAGGTATGTATTAAAGCTTTACTTTATTTCATCTCTGGTTCTCTTTAACCATTTCAGCCCGCGGGTTGTTTTTAACCTTATGGACGAGAGGAATTTTTTAAATTTCAGCGCTCCTCCCTTTCATTCCCCAATAACTTTATCACTACTTATCACAACAAAATGATGTATACCTTGTTTTTTCGTCACCAATTAGGCTTTCTTTGGGTGGTACTTTTTGCTAATAATTATTTTACTCTAAATGCATTTTAATGGTAACAATAAGAAAAAAAAATGTAAAAAATTCATGATTTCTCAGTTTTGAGAACCACTATAGTTTTAAAATAAAATGTGCTACAGTGGATAAAACCCACACATTTTATTTGCCCATTTTTACCGGTTATTGCAACATTTAAATTATATCCCTAGTACAATGTATGGTGACAATATTTTATTTGCAAATAAAGGTGCACTTTTTCAGTTTTACGTCCATCACTTATTACAACCCCATCATTTAAAACATAACAGTAATATACCCTCTTAACATACATATTAAAAAGTTCAGCCCCCAATGTATGAAGGGGTAATTTTACTATTTGGCCACAAGATGTCCTTACATTATTTCCTATTAGCGTACTATAAGTACGCCAACAGGAAGTAATGAACGGATGTGTTTACTTCCTAGTTACAAATGATCTTGGTATCTCATTGATGCCGGTGATCATTTACACTGGGAGTTAGATTAATGAATGGGAACTGAGTTCCCACTCATTCATCTCCCCTCTAACGATCAGCGGCAGAAGCGAGCGGCGGCATGATCACACGCACGATGCCGCTCCTACATCTACTGAGAATGATCACTGCTTTTGAAAAAAAAACAGTGATCATTCTCGCTGCACAAGCACGGATTTGCCACCAATCCCCCCTTTCTCTGTGACTATCGCTTCCACGCGTGTACCCCTGAAAAGTGCACGTACATCTCACTTCCCTGCGGCTGTAGCAGCAGCAGCTGTGGACGTGAGACACATGTCCGTGTGGCTGAAATGGTTATGGGGCATATAACAGAGTGCTAGTAATCCTGGTGGGGTAGTTCAGGTGCTAGTGATACCGTGGCAGCTCCTGACAGAGGTTGGCTTTGTTGAAGTCGCCCATTATGATGAACAGGGAGTCCAGAAGGGATATCTCCCACTGCGTGATGGTGTTGCTAAGGTCAGGCTGGGCAAATTTAAAGGACAACTGTAGCGAGAATGATATGGAGGCTGCCACATTTATTTACTTTTAAACAACACCAGCTGCCTGGCAGTTCTGCTGATCCTTTGCCTCTAATACGTTTAGCCCTAGACCCTGAAGAAGCATGCAGCAGATCAGATGTTTCTGACATTATCTTGTCAGATCTGTCAATATTAGCTGCATGCTTGTTTCTGGCTGTATTCAAACACTAATGTAGCCAAATAGATCAGCAGGGCTACCAGGCAACTGGTATAGTTTAAAAGGAAATAAATATGGCAGCCTCTATATTCTTCTCACTTCAGCTGTCCTTTAACGTCAGTATCAGGGGGGGTATACACACCTGCAAGGTTGAACTCCCTGGGTGAGTATGTTGGCCTACAATTTATGAGGAGTTTGAGATCGAGGGTGCACTTCTTGGCTAGTAGTGATGTACTTGGGCACCATGCGGAGCTGACATAAAAGTAAAAGTGTAAAAACCATCATAAAATATCAGTATAAAATACTGAAATTTTACTAAATCTAAACCTAAGCCTAATCCCACACTGAATCCTCCCACTACCGATGCCTAACCTTAAAGAGGCACTATGGCAAAAAATTGTTAAATTTAAAATACTGTATGTGCAAACAGACAAATAAAAAAGTATGTTTTTTCCAGAGTAAAATGTGCCATAAATTCCTTTTCTCCTATGTTGCTGTCACTTACAGTAGGTAGTAGAAATCTGACAGAAGCAACAGGTTTTGGACTAGTCCATCTCTTCATCGGGGATTCTCAGCAAGGCTTTTATCCTCTATAAAGATATTCTCTAAAAAGAATTTAAACAATGATGCTGGGCTGGCCAGCTTCCCTGCTCGCCACACAGTTTTTTGGCAGTTGGACAGAGCAATTGCCATTCACTAAGTGCTTTTGGAAATAAATAAATCCCTGAGAATCCCCTATGAAGAGATGGACTAGTCCAAAACCTGTCGCTTCAGTCATTTTTCTACTACCTATTGTAAGTGACAGCAACATAGGAGAAAAGTAATTTATGGCTCATTTTACTCTGGAAAAAACGTACTTCTTATTTGTATATCTGCACATATTTTAAATTTTACCATTTTTCGCCATAGTGCCCCTCTAATCACCCTCCTCCCCACAGCTAACCTTAACACCTTTACCATCACCTGGCTTTCCCCATCCTCCTTGCCCAGGTGACTAGATCCCCAAAGTGTGGCTGCACTTCGCCTGAGCAGTAGCATGGACCCGCTCGGGCTCTGAAGGAAAAAGCAAAGCCCGGTTTTGTCCATGCATACTAGGAGCTGCAAAAAAAAAAAAAAAGGGGGTTTAAAAACACACAAACACTAGTGCACATGACAGGTGGGGCCAACACCCAGGACCCCCAAACCCGTATGCAACGTCAAAAGGGGGAGTGCAGCAGCTTCTAGTATGCAGATCAGTATTAGTTAGGGAGAGGTGTGTGAGAGGAATACCTGCACGAGGTGCCCCCTGCTGGTCACATAGTCTATGACTGAACTACTGTCTATTAGCTCCTGCTTGATTTGGTATTGCAGACATAGGCGTGAGTTATCTGCACCTTTTATTGGCTGACTGGATGTCTGCAGACCTATATAAATGACAGACTGCTGTTTGGGAGTTCAGCTTGAAGGGGTAGTGTGGGTGTATCCCCTGGTGGTGGCAGCTCTGGGGCTTGCCTGCACTCCCCCTTTTGGTGTTGCATGTGGGTTTGGGGGTCCCACTTGTAACGTGCACCAGTGTTTTTATAAAAAAAAAATGCAATATTTTTGCCTATAGCAGCAGTCCCTGTCCTTCAGAGCAGAGTCTATCACTTGTATACAATAGGAATATATCATATAAGAAAGCAGCTAAAGTTGAGTGGTCCTTAAATATAACCACGATGTCTCAGCCGCTTTTGACGCCATAGCTCCCTTAAAGATTAAACGTTCCGCACCATTACATCACGCTCGCTGGTTTGACAACTCTATAAAGGAACTAAAGAAACAGGGACGCAGACTGGAACAAAGGTGGCGCAAACATCAGTCTCCTGATGACAAACTTTCCCTAATTGCTCACCTGAAAAAATATCAAACGATGATTAAGAAAAAGAAGTCCTTATTCCTGTCTCACGAAATTGCAAATGCAGCCAACAGACCTGCCCAACTCTACTGCACGGTTGGCAGTCTCTGCAATCCATCTTGCAGGAAATCCAGCATCAGACCTTCACAGGAACTGTGCGAGAAATTTGCCCACTTCTTCTCAGACAAAGTCTCCTCCATACGATCTGCGATTCAATTCACAGCCCCAGAAACCCATGCAGAGCCATATAACAGGTGCAAATATAGCCTACCACCATGGTCTGATTTTAAGGTAATCACTGAAAAAGACATCTTGGATATCCTCTCAAACCTTCGCCAGACTACCTGCGATCTGGCCCCACTAAGTTCATGTTGAAATGCCCTGAACTATTGTTACGGAAATAAATCAACAGTGAAACAGTTGTTCCAAATTGTAAAATACATTATGATATTTATTAATTGCTTAAGCAAATGGAAGCTACCACAGAGTGACACATGGTGGTGACACTCTCAGGTGACATTGGTAACTTCTCTTTTTCCAAGACAAATGATGAGGTTTATATACTGTTTAAGCCTGCATTACACCAATGGTACAGTAACAGAAAATCTGGAAAAACAAGAGTAATGGCTTGGGAACTTTTACCAACAATTCCAGCTTATATGAACTTAACAAAAGGAGTTTTGGTTCACATCGTAAATCAATTAATACATTAATAGTGAGTTTCAATCACATCCTTCAAACTGGAAAAGCGATACTGAGATGATTGTAGTGGGAGCTGTGTACGTGTGTTCTCAAAGATGGTCCCAGGCTGTCCTTCTGCATTCCAGTGACTTGCAGTTTCACATGCAATTAGGTTTTTTATCCACATTATATAAGAATATAGAAATCATAGGACATAATGCTAACCTCATAGTGCAACATGGTCTTATAACAGTATAATTCCTCAACATTCTCACCCTTTTGATAATACATTATCATACATATTTCAGTCTATTTTTATTTGTTCCTAAATAACTGACCCTATCCAGACCAGGGAATGGCCCCTTGAGCAGCCCTTACTTCGCAGAGTATGCAGATAAGCTGCATAGACCGCGGGATGAAAATCATCCATTAGAGGCTGGTTAATAGTTACCATTCCTAACATTCACACATTGGTTGGGAGGGTATAGAGAAGAGGAAAAAAGCAACATACATTCTTCTAATTATCTAAAAAATTATTCTGATAACTACAGCTTTCCACAGATGCACCACAACATAAAAACAGCTCCTGAAGTGATGTCAGATGAGGTCACATTGGGCCTTGGCTCTGTAGAGTGGTACATCTGCGGAACTTCCAGAAGAAATTGTATTTCTGCTGGTCAGCCTTTGGCTGTAGTATCACCAAATATGATTCCTCAGTGCAACTGCTTCCATATTCCTTCTGTGAATGGAAATACAACACATCAGTATTTTCAAATTACCACAACTATGGACTTTTGCAATTCAGAGAGCATTTGGTTAAACCACACGGCAATAGATGCCATCCAGGAGAAAGGATTCTACCTCTCCTTGAATATGTCTCTGGCCTTCTGCTATAATTCCTTTACTTTGTTTAGGTGCACTGTGGTTTGGTCATTTCAGATCTTGATCCAGGTGCAGCACTCCTTTTCCTATTATTGCACAAGTCCCCCCTCAGTCACTAACAGGTAAGTCAGGGCCATTTGGGTATGGAGGGTTACCTTGTGAACCTGAACTAATTATTTGTTGGTAGCAGGTATGGAGATTTAAATTCGTAATATCAGCTTTATTATTTATTTGTTGGTCCTATCCCCCACCGTGTCCATTGCAAGGAAATATAACAAGCACTACCTCATTATCTTAAACTAGTTACTGTAGGGGTCCTCCTATAATGATAATAAAAAATAATAATAATAATTTCAGTGCTGGCTGGTGGCCTTTCCTGTTGCTTGTCACTTACTATTATAACCTTCTGAACCTTCCCGGCCTTCACCTTCTCTTCCTTTCTATGGGTAGAGCTGGCAGACACTAAAGTGACAGTCAGCATCTTTCCCATTCCCTTATCATCAAAACTTCCCCCTACTTTCACAACTACTTGCCTAAACCTTTCACAATAATCCTCCACTGTTCTTTTCATTCCTGCTGTTTGTTACCTTTACCAAGGATTGTGGGGAAAAAATCTCCTCAATCCCATCCTTGATTTGGATAATAGACTAAAGGCATTTCAATGAGATTTCTGAATCTCAGGAGTTTCTATTGGTAATGTACTTTTTCTACACATAGCACCTGTGTCAGCAGGTCACACAAGTTCTGCATCTTTTACATTTTCTAGGAAATAAGTCAGGTTTTATACTTAAAGAAAATGCAAAGAATTGTGGAAAACTTCATAAGCCTAATGTAAACTGCAATCTAAAATTTGTGTATGTTTAATGCCTTCTCTTCTGCCAATGCCTTTGCCTTGGTCAGGGCAAATAATTCTGCTCTAGGTGAGCAGAACATGTGCCAGGAACAAGGGATTCATATAAAGCAGAGGTGTCATGTGCTATGGCAAAGCCAACAGCAAACCCTCCTTCTTGTTTTGTGCTGTCTCAACCCATCTGCTTAGAGGGTTATGGCAGCATTTAGACAAATGCCCATTTCAGAATAGGACTGGGGGATGCATAGAAGTGTTCTATCACCATCTCCCAATCATGCTGTGGGCCCTGGTAATTATTACATGAGCAGAAGAAATTCCCACATTTGCTTAAAAAGTACCTTGGCTTATTTCAATGATACACCAGTTATCTTTGCACATTTTCCACATTAAAATGCATTTCTTTTACCTCTATTTTGCTTGTAAGCTTGATCATATCTTCCTGCCTTCATGGCTAGCTATACCTAGCACATTGCTCTACAACTCTAGACACTCAAAATTTGCTTCACAATGTATGTGCTGTCAGATATAACAAAGCCAACAGATTTAAAATAGTTGGAAATTCCCTAATAGTCAATGGGATTTGCATACAATATTACTTCTGTACACCACATCTTATAAAAAAAATACTAGATGTTACTAGGGAAATAATACTACTAATAATATATATCACATCTCTTAAGATTGGTGTTAATATAGAACACTGATTTCTGATTTCTCTCTTATTCTAAGTAACAGAACAAGCACAACAGCTTGTGAAATCAGAAACAGGGCACACAACTCTTCTTGCTTGACAGACAGGTTAGTAGCCTGAGAGTGTTTTGAATGGAGAATGGCACAGCTCACTTAATACATTTCTTCCCAGTATGTGACATGGGACAGAAGTACTAGATAAAAGTTTAGTGTGTGTGTTTGGATGGCCAGTCCAATCACCCAGACTTACGAGTTTTCATTCACAATAGTGAAGGGAATTCTACTTGTAAACCAACTCCATTCAACACAGCCTCAATCAGTATAAAGTAAGACATAATGAGATTATTACTAGCATTCACATAGTTTCTGTACTTTTTCTATTATTCTTATGATGGGAACACAATTGGTTTTCATAGGATGGTACAATTTTTTTTACATTATACTGTTCTGCCATTGACATTTTTACCATACAGTTTCTAATAATTCATCATATATAGATTTCTCCTCTGATGTAGGTTATCTGTTCTTGCTTATTTATCTACTGCTGTTTGTGACCTGGTCTACTGAGAAGATACATTGGGCTGTCTTATTTTTGTTAGATTTTATTACCCACATGCTCCATGCTACCCTTTCATTTGACTTTGTAATTTTCATCTTTTGGATACTCTCTTCCAGTCCCTTAGTCATCTCATGCCACTTTTGGCAGCAATTCGCTGAACCCACCCACCATACCTCTGGGTCATCTCCTCTTGTGGGGTCGGAGGAGGCTTTGGACGCGTCCCTATACTCTCATCTGGTGTACGGCCAGATGTGCCATGTCTGTTTCCCATAGCTAACCTATAGCTATGGTAGAAGGAACAAATCCTTCAATACACGGCTCTACACTCTCGGGGGTGGCTGTCAGGGTAGGCCCACACTATTGTTGAGTATCCCCAATAACAAAGTCAACTGTTAAGCAGCACAGAGGAAATTCCCAAAGAACAAATCATTCTGTCTCTAAATCTAACCACATACAACTTAATGCAGTTTCATTATTTTTACATAAGCTAGAGAGACAGAGCTTGCAGCAGCTGCAGGACACCCTTCAGAGGAACTTCCAGGTTATCCTTTCACGTGCAGGCTAATGTTAACAGACAGGCTAGTGAAATTTACATATGCAGTTTTAACGTCACAGATGTTAGTACATTAAACAAATAGCAACTGTTTCAGGTTCTTCAGGAACCGTACTCACGACTATGAACAGAGGGTCAGGGATTAGAGGAAGGGAGAAACCAGTAAGATAAAAGCTCTTACCTTATTTTTATGGCGCCTGTGGGTCTCCCTTTCTCGCTTCCTGTCCTGGTTCCGTTCCAGTCGTTTTCGGTTCCCGGGTTTGCGGCACCAAATACTGTTACGGAAATAAATCAACAGTGAAACAGTTGTTCCAAATTGTAAAATACATTATGATATTTATTAATTGCTTAAGCAAATGGAAGCTACCACAGAGTGACACATGGTGGTGACACTCTCAGGTGACATTGGTAACTTCTCTTTTTCCAAGACAAATGATGAGGTTTATATACTGTTTAAGCCTGCATTACACCAATGGTACAGTAACAGAAAATCTGGAAAAACAAGAGTAATGGCTTGGGAACTTTTACCAACAATTCCAGCTTATATGAACTTAACAAAAGGAGTTTTGGTTCACATCGTAAATCAATTAATACATTAATAGTGAGTTTCAATCACATCCTTCAAACTGGAAAAGCGATACTGAGATGATTGCAGTGGGAGCTGTGTACGTGTGTTCTCAAAGATGGTCCCAGGCTGTCCTTCTGCATTCCAGTGACTTGCAGTTTCACATGCAATTAGGTTTTTTATCCACATTATATAAGAATATAGAAATCATAGGACATAATGCTAACCTAATAGTGCAACATGGTCTTATAACAGTATAATTCCTCAACACTATTTACACCGGCATTCCACAAAATAGTCAATGGCTCCTTACAAGAAGGGTGGTTTCCCTCTAAACAGCTACAGACCTGTCTCTAACCTCCCCTTTCTGGGAAAAGTTACTGAAAAGCCTGTCTACCTCCAACTTGAAGCCAGGCTCTCCAGAAACAACATCCTTGACCCTCTTCAATCTGGCTTCAGGAAATATCACAGCTGTGAAACAGCCCTCACCCAAATTTGCAATGATCTGCTCATTGCAAGAGACAAGGGTCAATGTTCCATCCTGATTTTGCTCGACCTCTCAGCGGCTTTTGACACAGTCGATCATGAAGTCTTGCTCAACAGTCTACAAGAGTACTGTGGCATAGATGGCATTGTTCTCTGGTGGTTCAACTCCTTCCTGGCTGGCAGAACACAAAGGGTAGCCTTAGGGCCCTTCCTCTCCAACCCTGTACCACTAAAATATGGTGTACCTCAGGGCGCAATATTATCCCCTTTACTTTTCACCATATACCTGCTGCCACTTGGAGAAATCATACAAAAACATGGCCTGACATATCATTGCTATGCTGATGACACCCAGCTATATTTGTCATTCAAACCTGACGTCACAGACCCTACTCCACAAATAAACGCATGCTTAGCTGAGCTTCAGGAGTGGTTGAATAATAATTGGCTAAAACTTAATGCTGACAAAACTGAGGTTCTTGTTATCGAGGGCCAGGGCTCAACAGCAAAGCAGCCCCAGTCTCAACCAACACCGCTAAGGATAGGGAGCTCAGACCTGAACAACTCAGACTGTGTGCGCAGCCTGGGAGTACTGATTGATGGGAAACTAAGCTTCAGGAATCAAATCTCAGCTGTTGTGAAACATTCCTTCTTTCACCTAAGGAATATTGCAAGGATTAAACACCCAATTCCTTCAGAGGATCTTCCAACCCAAGTTAATACCTTCGTCACATCAAGGTTAGACTACTGCAACGTCCTCTACACAGGCCTGCATCTGCATAAGAAAGACTTACGCCGCCTGCAATTAGTACAGAATGCCGCCGCAAGGCTGTTAACGAGCCAACCCCGCCATTGCCACATAACACCAACCCTGAGCTCACTCCACTGGCTACCGATAAAATGGAGAATTCTGTTTAAGATTGGCTTACTGACATTCAAATCCTTGCACAATCTGGGCCCTGGATACCTGAAGGACTTGTTGCAACTGCATCACACCCCCCACAATCTTAGATCAAAAGGACGTAACACCTTGGTCACCCCCAGAGTCCACCTCAAAACCTTTGGAGACAGAGCCTTTAGTCATGCTGCCCCTACACTTTGGAACTCCCTGCCACACCCAATCAGGACAGCTCCATCCCTGGAAGCATTTAAGTCTAAACTGAAAACCTACCTCTTCAGTCTGGCATTCATGAACATCTCACTATCTCCTCTGTAACACAACCCAGCCTGCAACCCTGTATTAATCTGAGACACAGCTATGCGCTTTGAGTCCTATGGGAGAAAAGCGCTTTACAAATGTTATTGTTATTATTGTTTTTTAACTGTTTGTTTGCTTGCTGCAATATTTGATCACATTTGAAAGAATGAATGGAACAAAGTATATTTTGAGACCCTACCGAGCTAAGTACACACATCCGAAAACTGTCGCCTATCAGGGATTGGGAAACTATCCCTCGGGCGACATTTTGGGGAACGATGCAGTACAGACACATCGCTATCCTTGAGGCTACCAATGTGTTCTGTTGCTATGGAGGGAGGCGGAGGATGACAATTGGCGGGGAACGGAGGGGCTTCAATTGGTCACAGGGATTTACAATAGCATTGTGATCGGTTATGCTCGGGCATCAAGGGTCGCTAAACGATACGAGTGAAAAAAAAATGTTAATTTACAGTACTTACCTGGGGCTTCCACAAGCCCCTTGAAGTCTCTGTGTCCCTCGTCGCAGCTCCACCGGCAGCTACTCTTCTGCGGTCCCCTCTGTAGCGGGTACTGACCCGGCCAGGTCGGCAGCTTCTGCGCGAGGCTTAGGGCCACACTGATGTGGTCGGCTGCACTCTGTGCAGCAGTACTGTGCCTGCGCAGAACACTCCCAGCCATGTCAGCGAGACACATGCACAGAAGCTGGGTTAGCAGCCGATACGGAAGGAACCGCAGAAGAGTGGCTGCCAGTGGAGCTGTGACGAGGGACACAGAGACTTCAAGGGGCTGGAGGAAGCACCACGTAAGAACATCAGCATTTATTTTTTTTCGCTCATGTATCCTTTAAGGATGTAACAGAACAGGTCCTTAAAGGATACCCGAAGTGACATGTGACATGATGAGATAGACATGTATATGTACAGTGCCTAGCGCACACATAACTATGCTGTATTCCTTTTTTTCTTTCTCTGCATGAAAGAGTTAAATATCAGGTATGTAAGTGGCTGACTCAGTCCTGACTCAGACAGGAAGTGACTACAGTGTGGCCCTCACTGATAAGAAATTCCCCTTTTTTTACCTCTTTCTTGCTCTCAGAAGCCATTTTCTGCTAGGAAAGAGTTTTATAGTTGGAATTTCTTAACAGTGAGGGTCACACTGTAGTCACTTCCTGTTTGAGTCAGGACTGAGTCAGCCACTTACATACCTGATTTTTAACTCTTTCAGGCAGAGAAAGAAAAAAAAGAACATAGCACAGTTATTTGTGTGCTAGGCACTGTACATACACATGTCTATCTCATCATGTTACATGTCACTTCGGGTATCCTTTAAGGTTGCCCAAGCAAGTTTGATAGTCTGTCACTGTACACACAACGATTGTCAGCTGAAACGGTTGTTATCAGCCGACGGTTATCGCATGTGTGAAGCGTTTTTTTTTTTCTTTATCCATTCTCTCCTGTGCATGCTTGTTCGGGAGCATTTATAACTATTTTCAGGAAAGTGGAGATGAAATTCCAGCATTAATCAAATGATTAACACATACGCTTAGACCTAATGATTTGGGTCTTTGTAGGATTTGGTGAGCCTGCACTGAGTGTTTGGTGATGGGCTTTTGTTGCAAGAATTAGCACTGAACTATTGACAGAGAGTCTATCAATCACACTCACCCTTGCACTAAAGCCCAATCTACACGATACGATTTTTTATACGATTCAATTACGATTCTATTTACGATCCGATTAAATCCAACATGTCCGATCGGGATACGATTCGTTTCAATACGATTTGCCATTGCAAAACAATGGCAAATCGAATTGAATCTAATCGAATCCCGATCGGACATGTTGGATTTAATCGGATCGTAAATAGAATCGTAATTGAATCGTATAAAGAATCGTATCGTGTAGATTGGGCTTAAAACTAGCTGCAGACTGTACAGTTTGTGGCACACTTTAATTCTTTACCTGCCATACCAGCTTGCTCCAGTATTTATAACAATACTACAGCAGTAATATTGTCTGATATTGATAAGAATGCTGCAACTTCTGTAGTACAAAGCTATGTTATGCTCCTGTGCATGGCAATCTCCACATTCCTGCTGGCACTGACAATACAAAGAATGGATATGTCCAGTCACTTACACACACCTACAAACAACTTTGGGTGAGTGACAGAGCTGATGGGAATACCATGGAGTTGCAGCACAGAAGAATCTGGGGTACCACAAGAACTGATGAAATTGGTGTACAGTAAGGGAACAGGGGGCATTGAGATATAGACGGTGGTTGAAGGAGAGTTTAGGGCACAAAAGTGAAAGTTGACGTAAGTAGAGTGATAGTAGGGATTGGTATATAATAGAGGGATAGAGGAGATTCAGGTTAAATTAAAGGACAGAATGGTTACAGTACAGTACATGGTTAATAGTACAGATTGGATATAGAAGTACAATAGAGGGGTAGAAGTGATTGAGTGCAGAGGGGATATGGGGTCCCCACTGAGGGACCAAGGGAATTGAAGGAGATGTATTGGGAGAAGGTACTCTGGTACATAAATGGTTCAGAGGAGATAGGGGCACAAAAGAAACATAGGGAGATTGCATCACAGTAAAGGAATATAAAAGATTAGGGTATGAGGAACGGAGGCTATTAGTGTACAGTAGAGGGACGAACAGTATTGGGAGTAAAATAGCAGGACAGATGTGATTGGGGTACAACAGGATATTAGAGGACAATAAAGGGGCAGATTGAGATTGGGGTACAATAGAGGGATACAGCAGACTGGGATACAGCAGAGCAACAAGGGTGATAGGGTCATAAGGTACATAAGAGAACTGGAGTAAAAAAAGACAGAAGAGATTGAGGTGAGGATATTGGGGTACTGTGGACAAGAAGACAGGATACAGTAAAGGAGCATAACAGTGGTATATTACAGAGGACAGCACAGATTGGGGTATAGGAAAAATAGTGTGGACAGGGACAAAGCAAATTGAGGTATAGAAAAGGAATACTATACCTCCCAACTTTTTGAGATTAGATAGAGGGATACTTAAGCCACGCCCCTGCCATACCCCTGATCACGCCCCATCACACACCTAGTAACGCATACCACAAAGATTTCATAAGAAAAATAAGTTGTTTTATAATTCATACCACACTGGTCCTTTCTATCCTGGTGCATTTTCCTTCATATTAACATTTTAAAATTAGTAATATATCAATTTAAAGGATGGGAATAAAGTTTAGCATCAACACACATTTTTTTAGTAGAGAATATATATATATATATATATATATATATATATATATATATATATATATGGTACTTATCCGTTAGCCGGGCGCATCCGGCAGGTGGCGCTAATTACTATTCCCCCTCCAGGCCGACATGGATAGTAGGGAAAGATGTAACTCTGGTGGAGTTTTGTCGCCACCTAGAGGATGCGCCCGGCTAACGGATAAGTACCATATATATATATATATATATATATATATACATATACATACATACACACACACAGTGATGTGAAAGACTATTTGTCCCCTTCCTGATTTCTTATTCTTTTGCATGTTTGTCACACTTAGATGTTTCTGCTCATCAAAAACCATTAGCTATTAGTCAAAGATAACATAATTGAACACAAAATGCAGTTTTAAATGATGGTTTTTATTATTTAGTGAGAAAAAAACCTCCAAATCTACATGGCCCTGTGTGAAAAAGTGATTGCCCCCCCCTTGTAAAAAAATAACTTAACTGTGGTTTATTACACCTGAGTTCAATTTCTGTAGTCACAGGAGCTATCTGACACAGATAAGTAGACCAAAAGCACCTCAAAAGCTAGACATCATGCCAAGATCCAAAGAAATTCAGGAACAAATGAGAACAAAAGTAATTGAGATCTATCAGTCTGGTAAAGGTTATAAAGCCATTTCTAAAGCTTTGGGACTCCAGCGAACCACAGTGAGAGCCATTATCCACAAATGGCAAAAACATAGAACAGTGATGAACCTTCCCAGGAGTGGCCGGCCGACCAAAATTACCCCAAGAGCGCAGAGAAAACTCATCCGAGAGGCCACAAAAGACCCCAGGACAACATCTAAAGAACTGCAGACCTCACTTGCCTCAATTAAGGTCAGTGTTCACGACTCCACCATAAGAAAGAGACTGGGCAAAAACGGCCTGCATGGCAGATATCCAAGGCGCAAACCACTTTTAAGCAAAAAGAACATTAAGGCTCATCTCAATTTTGCTAAAAAAACATCTCAATGATTGCCAAGACTTTTGGGAAAATACCTTGTGGACCGACGAGACAAAGGTTGAACTTTTTGGAAGGTGCGTGTCCCGTTACAACTGGCGTAGAAGTAACACAGCATTTCAGCAAAAGAACATCATACCAACAGTAAAATTTGGTGGTGGTAGTGTGATGGTCACATATGAATGACCGGGGATGGGACTGGGCTCCAAAAGAGGGACAGTTGGGAGCTATGGACATGTGACTGGAGAACATAAACTGACAAATGTCACTGGTGTACAGAGGGAAGGAAAGTACTGGGGTACAGTAGAGGGAAGGAAAGTACTGGGGTACAGTAGAGGGAAAGAAAGTACTGGGGTACAGTAGAGGGAAAGAAAGTACTGGGGTACAGTAGAGGGAAAGAAAGTACTAGGGTACAGTAGAGGGAAGGAAAGTACTTGGGTACTGTAAAGGGGAGGAAAGTACTGGGGTGCAACAGGACAGAGTGGATAGGATACTGTAGGTAATACAGTTTGGGGAACAACATACTGGGGTAGGCAGACAGACAGTGACAAACAGTGAGTTTGTTTTGCATATAAGATAGGGTACCGGATGGGCCTGTTTAATCTGGGCCAGGGCTATGTGGGGAGGAACCATCAATTTCTGCGACAGGACACCTAGTTGCTCCAAGGCGGTGTGTTTGGCAGGCAACAGAAAACGGAGCCGAAGGTTTGTCAGGGCTAAATAAAGTTCGTTGAAAGAGAAAAAAAAACAACAAGCAAGTCTAGAGCAGGAAGCACGGGGAGGCGGGGTCAGAACGGAGGGGCGTGACTATAGCTGCATACAGCACAAGCTGACCCTGCACAGGTGACACACCCGAAAACGGGTCACTGGGGGGCACTGAGCCCCAGCAGGCACCACTGGGCCTCTGTGGACGTGGTGAGTGTGTATGTGTGTGAGGGAGAAGCATGGTGGGCGTGTCCAGGGACAGCTGCTGTGAGACTACAACTACCAGCTGTGTGAGGAGAAACCAAAACCACCAGTATTTATACAGCTCCCTGCCTGTGTGAGAGGGCACTACAACTCCCAGCATGGATAATGGGAGATTACATCTCGCAGCATTCATGAGGAGGACCTCTATCTTCTATTCTGTGTATGGTGGCTCCAGCTACCACACTACAGAGGGGAGACTGGACTGTATGGGGTGCTCCAGCTACCACACTGTACAGAGGGGAGACTGTATGGGGGGCTCCAGCTACCACACTGTACAGAGGAGAGACTGTATGGGGGGCTCCAGCTACCACACTGTACAGAGGAGAGACTGTGTATGGGGGCTCCAGCTACCACACTGTACAGAGGGGAGACTGTATGGGGGGCTCCAGCTACCACACTGTACAGAGGGGAGACTGTATGGGGGGCTCCAGCTACCACACTGTACAGAGGAGAGACTGTATGGGGGGCTCCAGCTACCACACTGTACAGAGGAGAGACTGTGTATGGGGACTCCAGCTACCACACTGTACAGAGGAGAGACTGTATGGGGGGGCTCCAGCTACCACACTGTACAGAGGAGAGACTGTATGGGCAGGCTCCAGCTACCACACTGTACAGAGGGGAGACTGTATGGTGGGCCCCAGCTACCACACTGTACAGAGGAGAGACTGTGTATGGGGGGCTCCAGCTCCCACAGAGGGGAGACTGTATGGGGGGCTCTAGCTACCACACTGTACAGAGGAGAGACTGGGGGGGCTCCAGCTACCACACTGTACAGAGGGGAGACTGTATGGTGGGCTCCAGCTACCACACTGTACAGAGGAGAGACTGTGTATGGGGGCTCCAGCTCCCACAGAGGGGAGACTGTGTATGGGGGGCTCCAGCTACCACACTGTACAGAGGGGAGACTGTATGGGGGGCTCCAGCTACCACACTGTACAGAGGGGAGACTCTGTATGGGGGGCTCTGGAACAAGCATGCGGCTAATCCAGTCAGATTTTTGGCAGAAACGTATCTGCATGCTTGCTCAGGGTCTATTCCTACAGGTATTAGAGGCAAAGGATCAGCAGGACTGCCAGGCAACTGGTACACAAATATGTCAGCCTTCATATCCCTCTCATTTCAGCTTCCCTTTAGGTTATATTCACAGTGGTGTGTTGCATTGCTACAAACAGTGGTTTGCAAAAGTATTCAGCCCCCTTGAAGTTTTCCACATTTTGTCACATTACTGCCACAAACATGAATCAATTTTATTGGAATTTCGCGTGAAAGACCAATACAAAGTGGTGTACATGTGAGAAGTGGAACGAAAATCATACATCATTCCAGTCTTTTAGGGTATGTCTCTACCAGCTTTGCACATCTAGAGACTGAAATCCTTGCCCATTCTGCTTTGCAAAACTGCTCTAGCTCAGTCAGATTAGATGGACAGCGTTTGTGAACAGCAGTTTTCAGATCTTGCCACAGATTCTCGATTGGATTTAGATCTGGACTTTGACTGGGCCATTCTAACACATAAATATATGTTTTGTTTTAAACCATTCCATTGTTGCCCTGGCTTTATGTTTAGGGTCGTTGTCCTGCTGGAAGGTGAACCTCCGCCCCAGTCTCAAGTCTTTTGCAGTTTGCTGTGTCCCCCACATGGCTTGTGGCAAACTGCAAACAGGACTTCTTATGCTTTCTGTTAACAATGGCTTTCTTCTTGCCACTCTTCCATAAAGGCCAACTTTGTGCAGTGCAAGACTAATAGTTGTCCTATGGACAGATTGTAGCTGTAGATCTCTGCAGCTTGTCCAGAGTCACCATGGGCCTCTTGACTGCATTTCTGATCAGCGCTCTCCTTGTTCGGCCTGTGAGTTTAGGTGGACGGCCTTGTCTTGGTAGGTTTACAGTTATGCCATACTCCTTCCATTTCTGAATGATCGCTTGAACAGTGCTCCGTGGGATGTTCAAGGCTTTGGAAATCTTTTTGTAGCCTAAGCCTGCTTTAAATTTCTCAATAACTTTATCCCTGACTTGTCTGGTGTGTTCTTTGGACTTCATGGTGTTGTTGCTCCCAATATTCTCTAAGGCCTGGAACCCACTGAAAACCGCAAACGCAAAACGCAACCGCTAGGGTTTTGTCTGAGCGGTTTGCAAGCGGATTCATGCGCGTTTTTGGTCGTGTTTTGCAACATTGTATTTTTTTCCCCAGCGGGTGCGTAGCGTTTTGCGTTTTTATCCTGATTGGTCCTGTGAATTATTTTTCATTTTGTTACAGTGTGCTGAACCGCAAAACGCTAGCAAAACCGCTCAGTTTAGGTTTTGCTGAGCGTTTCCGCTAGCGGTTCAATACTTTACATTGAAGCGCTAACGCTCCCAAAATGCTGCACGTCCTGCGTTTGCGTTTCTGAGAAACGCAAACGCTCCTGTGGAAGTTGCCCCATCCATTAACATTAGCCCAGCCCAGCGTTTTGGCAAACTGCTAGCGTATCGCAGTGCTGCCAAAACGCTGCCAAAAGCGCTCCTGTGGCGTTTTGGCAGCACTGCGACACTCTAGCAGTTTGCCAAAACGCTGGGCTAATGTTAATGGATGGGGCAACTTCCACAGGAGCGTTTGCGTTTCTCAGAAACGCAAACGCAGGACGTGCAGCATTTTGGGAGCGTTAGCGCTTCAATGTAAAGTATTGAAACGCTAGCGGAAACGCTCAGCAAAACCTAAACTGAGCGGTTTTGCTAGCATTTTGCGGTTCAGCACACTGTAACAAAATGAAAAATAATTCACAGTACCAATCAGGATAAAAACGCAAAACGCTACGCACCCGCTGGGGAAAAAAATACAATGTTGCAAAACACGACCAAAAAACGTGCATGAATCTGCTTGCAAACCGCTCAGACAAAACGCTAGCGGTTGCGTTTTGCGTTTGCTGATTTCAGTGGGTTCCAGGCCTTAGGCCCAGTGCACACCAAAACCGCTAGCAGATCTGCAAATTAAAACGCTAGCGGTTTTGTGAGCAGATTGCAGAGCAATTCTAGGCATGTTTAGAGCGGATTTCTAAACATGCCTAGCGGTTTTGACTGCGTTTTTGTGTAGCAGATTACACAAATTGTTACAGTAAAGCTGTTACTGAACAGCTTCTGTAACAAAAACGCCTGGCAAACCGCTCTGAAGTAGCGTTTTTCAGAGCGGTTTGTGTTTTTCCTATCCTTTCCATTGAGGCAGAAACGCTTCTGCGTACCGCAAACGTGCAGCAAGAGGCACGTTTGCTGTTTGCTACAATCCTCAAACCGCCGGTGTGCACCATCTCATTGAGATACATTAACTGAGAGGTTTGACAGGCGGATGCGGCCGGCGGATCAATCACAAACCGCTCGGTGTGCACTGGGCCTTAGACAACCTCTGAGGCCGTCACAGAGCAGCTGTATTTGTACTGACATTAGATTACCACCAGGTGTACTCTATTTAGTCATTAGCACTCATCAGGCAATGTCTATGAGCAAGCCAGACCAAAGGGGGCTGAATAACTACACACACCCCACTTTGCAGTTATTTATTTGTAAAAAATGTTTGGACTCATGTATGATTTTCGTTCCACTTCTCACATGTACACCACTTTGTGTTGGTCTTTCACGTGGAATTCCAATAAAATTGATTCATGTTTGTGGCAGTAATATGACAAAATGTGGAAAACCTTAAAGGGATGAATACTTTTGCAAACCACTGTAATGGCTGCTTTATAATGTGGCTTGCCACAATAAGATGTGCCACCTATTCAATTTTCACAAATCGGCAGGTGTGTTGTGGTACAACAGCGTGCGACATCGTAACCTACGGTATACTTTAACAGTAAAAGTGAAGCATACTTTTCATTGATTGCATGCTTCACTGTATCTGATGCAACGCCCAGGTAACATGCAGCGCCACTTTGCAGATGCTTTGCTGCTGTTACAGGGAATGCAACGCAACAGCCACTGTAAACGTAGCCTAAAACATTTCATTCTGAGCTGGTCCAAATGTTTATGGTAATTTTGTACAGCTTGAAAAAGGACCAATCAGATTCTGCAATATTCATTGGTTAATTTTCAAGTTGTACAAATTTTTGAACAATTACCATAAAAACATCTTATTGACCATCTCTACTATGCGGTAGACGTGACTCTTTTCATGTGCTGAGCATGTGTGGAGTGTGTCCATGACAATCTTTCCTGCTCTTTAGGGAAGCTAACTGACAGCTGGAGTGACAAGTCTCAGTGCTCAGTACAGTTAATTGAGGCACATGCATTTTAGAATGTTATATCCTTAAAGGGAAGGTCCGAGGTAATTAAAAAAACAAAAATCTACTTACCCAGGGCTTCCACCAGCCCCTGTGCCCTTGCCGTAGCTCCTCACCCTCGCCAGGTCGTCATCTACTGTGCCTGAGTGAGAACTGCTGGGGGTCGCACTGACGTAGCCTGGAGTGTACTGCGCAAGGGCAGTAGTTCTACGCCTGTGCAGAACACTCCAGATGACGTCAGCGTGACCGCGAGCGGCTCTTGCGCAGGTGCAGTAGATTCCTGTCGGGATCTGCATCGGAGGGGACCCCCGGGCCACTGGCTGGGAGTGGAGCTGTGGCGAGGATGCAGGAAGGCTGCCAGGGGCTGGAGGAAGCCCCGGGTAAGTAGATATTTTTTTTTTTTGATTGCTTTGCATCTTTCCTTTTAACAAACATTCCTTTTTTTGCTAGGAACACCCCATACAATTTTCTGGCAGATCGATTATTTCCAACATATCTGATCTGAATTTTAATTGATTTTTCCAATTATTTTTTGTTCCTTGGTTCAGTTCTATGAAAATCGATTAATAAAAGATAATTTAAAAAAATTATCAAAAAATTGATCAAAATTCAGATCAGACATGTTGGAAATAATTGATCTGGCAGGTAAATCTGCCAGAAAATTGTATGGTGTGTACTTAGCATTACATCTCTCTGTCTACTATGCTATCCCTGTATTGCTCATGTAATTCCTCTATTGATTACAGTATGTTCCTGCTCTTTTCCAGGGACATGGCATCCAGGGGCTCTGGTACATCTCTGTCGCGGAGGAATTACCGGTTGTCTTCAGAGCCTGAGAAGACAAAGGCAACAGGTGCGGCTGCAACCTTGCTGATAGTGGTGTCTGTGCTTGAGAATCCAGCCTTAAAGAGAACCCGAGGTGGGGATCGTAGAAAGAAATCTGTACACAGAGGCTGGGTCTGGCTATAGTGCCCAGCCTCTGTTGCTAGTTGAATCCCCCTAAGTGCCCCCTGCGCTCCGCTCTCCCCCATAAATTACGGCCGCGCTCTCGGGCATTGTTTACCTTACTAATGTCACTCACGCCGCTCCCCCCGCGTCCTGCAGAGCGCCAGTCTCCGCCCGCATCCCTTCCCTCCAATCAGCGGCAAGGGAAGGGACGTGGGCGGGGAGCGGCGCTCTGCAGGAGGCGTGGGAGCGCAGTGAGTGACAGTAGTGAGGTAAATACAGCCCGCTGCGACACGCTGCGTGTCGCCAGCGCGGCTGTAATTTATGGGGATTCAACTAGCAACAGAGGCTGGGCACTATAGCCAGACCCAGCCTCTGTGTATTTCTTTCTACGATCCCCACCTCGGGTTCTCTTTAAAAGAGGAATGTTGACCCAGGATTGAACTTCACCCCAATCAGTAGCTGATGGCCCCATTACCACAAGAAATCATTACCTTTTCTTGAATAGATAATCAGGGGGGTCTGTATGCGTACGAGAGAGAACGGCGCCGGAGACTTGGGCGCAGGACACAGCCAGTATATGGCTGATCCTGCTGCCGCACAAGTCCGGGCCGTGTTAATTACTATTCCCCCTCCAGGCCGACATGGATAGTGGGGGAATGAAATAATTCGGCTTCCAGCAATCGCTGGAATCCGAATTATTGTTTTAAAAGCAACTTCAGGTCCGTCTTCTGACTGCGCTGAAGTTACTCCCTGTGCCTGCGATAGCCGTAGTTCCTATTACGGCCTATGGTGGCGCCGACAGCGCCCAAGTCTCCAGCGCTGGATTTACCGTGTTCGGTCTGTATGGCTGATATTGTGGTGAAACCCCTCCTGCTGACAGTTTCGTGTCTGTGAATCTCGTTGCATTGTAGGAAATAACCGCTGTGTCCAACTGCTAAGCAAGCAATGTTTCCATCATCATATTCTTGAAGAGACACTGAAGCGAAAAAAATTATATGATATAATGAATTGGTTGTGTACTATGAATAATTACTAGAAGATTAGCAGCAAAGAAAATATTCTCATATTTTTATTTTCAGGTATATAGTGTTTTTTCTAACATTGCATCATTCTATAATATGTGCAGATTACACAACACTCAGCATTCAAAATGATTCTTTCAGAGCAGTCTGTGAACTAATGACCTCTCCTCTGGCAGAGAAAAAGAAAACAGTTGAGATAATAAAAGTCAGATAACAGCCCTCTCCATGTCGTAGAGCTTAATGGCTTTATTGCATAGAGATAACATAGAGATAACAACTGGAGTTTCTTAACTCTTCCTGTACTGGAAACAATTAGACTGATGTATCTGATCTTAAGGTGGCCATACACTAGTCGATTTGCCATCAGATTCGACCAACAGACAGATCCCTATCTGATCGAATCTGATCAGAGAGGGATCGTATGGCTACCTTTACTGCAAACAGATTGTGAACCGATTTCAGCCTGAAACCGATTACAATCTGTTGTGGTGGTGGTGCTGCTGCCGCCGCTCCCCCCCCCCCCCCCCCGCCGCATACATTACCTGCTCCGCCGGCGCGACTGCCCCCGCTCGTCTCCGCTCTTCTCCGCTCTGGTCTCCGGCTCCAGCATGCTTCACTTCTTCCTGCCCGGCAGGAAGTTTAAACAGTAGAGCGCCCTCTACTGTTTAAACTTCCTGCCGGGCAGGAATAAGTGAAGGCATGCCGGAGACCAGAGCGGAGAAGAGCGGAGACGAGCGGGGGCAGTCGCGCCGGCAGAGCAGGTAATGTATGCGGGCTCTATTGCGTCGGTTGTCGGGCACTCGAACGCCGCTAGCGATGCGCTCTTTACCCGCGGGCGATCGACGGTAATTTTCCGCACGGCGCGATCGACGGGATTGGACGAAATGAATCGAAATTCGGCGTGTAGCGCGAACGATTGGCAGCAGATTCGATCCCAGTGATCGAATCTGCTGTTGAAACGGCGGTAAATCGGGCCAGTGTATGGCCAGCTTTAATGTTTTATTTCTTAGCTGTACTACACATACAAATCATAATATCATAATTTTTTTTTCGCTTCAGTGTCTCTTTAAGTGGGAATAATGGTAGTTGATGCTGTCAGGTTTTTATTTTTTTTGGAGGGGAGGGGGGCTGCTAGCAGTAAAGATGCTGACCTGGAGGCTTATGGTGCATCAAACATGAACGAATAACATGACAAATATCAATAATTTCTTGATCTATCTTCTTTTTTTTTTAACTTTTCACTTTGTCTTTCGGTGAAGTTCCTCTTTAAGTGGTGCTAAACCTACAATTACACCATATTAACCCCCTTAGCTGTAACCCATAGCTACACTCGTGGTAGCCGCTGGGAGGTTCATGCAGAGCATTGCACACAGCGGGCGATTTCACTCACCTCCTGGGCGATCCAGACGCTGGCAGCCATTCCTCTTCCTGTCCACAGAGGCTCTGCATCCCCCTGGTGAGATTGCCCACTGTCGTCATGATGACAGTCGGCAATCTCACTATAGGCTTACAGCGCCACCCGGAGGACAGAGGGAGAACTGCAGTGCTGGATCCCAGGGAGGTGAGTAAGTGCAGGGGCTGCTCCATGCTCTCTCATGGCATGATTTTTTTTTTTTTCCTTGCTTTTTGGGTCAAAAAGCACATGAAAAAAATTGTACCGCTTTTAGACCCTAAAATCAGGAATAATCACCGCCAGGGAGGTTAAGTGCAGTTCCTTGGTGGTGATGTGCATGGGAAAGCACATTATCAATTTGCTTTGAAAGGTTCTGATTTGATGGTAACAATTTTGCAGCAGATCGGAGACTTTCAGACATAGCAGACCATTATATGCTTCTGATGGGTTTCTTGCAGACAGGAGTATCTCAATTCCTCGGTGTCCGAGCAACTAACGTTTATTTGCATTATTTGGACAGTAGTAATAAAGTTACTCATTCTGGAATCTCTGCATTGACCCCTCATTTGAATATGCACCTTTGGGTGTTCTGGTTGGCTTTTGGAGGTGTACTAGGACTGCTTTCTCTGGTTAAACAGAGAAGCGCACGCACTCACTTGGTCTTAAAGGGGAACTTAAAGAGAAACCGTGACCAAGAATTGAACTTCAGCCCAATCAGTAGCTGATACACCCTTTCCGATGAAAAATCTTTTCCTTTTCTCAAATGGATCATCAGGGGGGTATGGCTAATATTGTGGTGAAACCCCTCCCACAGTGTGATGTCAGGGCCCTGAGGGTTTGTTGTCTGGTAGGAAATAACGACTGTTTCCAGAACTCTCAGTAAGGCTTAGTTCATATTACACAACAATCGCACAAGCAACACGTTTTCGGATTTCCTAAAGATCGGAACACTGCAGTGAAAACACATTCATAGGGTGACACTGCTCTAGCACTTTGCTGATTGCTGGCGATCAGCAAATGGAGTGAAATCGCTCACAGTGTGAACCTGCCCTTAAAGGGAAGGTGCGAGTATGGAAAAAAAAAAAATAACGTCTACTTACCTGGGGCTTCCTCCAGCCGCTGGCAGCCTATGCGTCCCTCGCTGCAGTTCCAGTGTTCCGGAATCCCCTCCGTTGCAAATGCCGACCTCGTCAGGCATCTGCAGCGCAGTGGATCCCGGGACAATTGAGCTGCGGCGAGGGACGCATAGGCTGCCAGGGGCTGGAGGAAGCCCCAGGTAAGTAGACTTTTTTTTTTTTTTCCCCTCATGCTCACACCTATCTTTTAACGAACATTCTGCAGAGATTACCTGGCAGGACGAAACATGTGGCCAGGTGTGATACATTTCAGAATGTAAATCGGGGTTAGGAAAGATTTTACAATGGGCAAACGCTGAAATCTATTTGTGAATATTCTAAAATATAAGCAATTTTATTCATTTCATCGTTTTTCACTACAGTTCCTCTTTAAGTCTTGCTCACGTGACGGGTGGTGCAATGCGGTACAAAACGTCACATGTAGGCCCTGATTTACTAAGATTGGAGATCACTGGACAGCTTGTGTGGTCCAGAAAACTTTAACTGGAGTCTTTTAACCGCTCTGCGGCCGCATAACGCAGGATGGCGGACACAGAGTGGATACCTCGTTCCTCCTGGATGCATATATGCGTCATCTCGCAATGCGCAAGATTTAACGGAAGCTCGCGCTCACTCTAATAAACAGAGCAGGGCTTCATGATCAACCTGCCAGCTGCGATCATGGCTTGCAAGCTGTTAAAAAAAAAGCACTGGTATTTAAATGAACAGCCCTGCGATCTAGTGCAGTGCTGTACTGGGGACAGCTCTGTCACTGAGCTGTCCCCAGGAGAGGCTCACAATCTGATCCCTCTCATAGGCTGATGCCTATGAGAGGCGATCGCGGTGATTGGATCTCGGGGGCAGGGAAATGGGCATTTTTATTTAAAACAAAAAACAATAAAATTAATTTTTAAAAAATACAGATCGCAGCAGCAATCAGATGCCACCAACAGAAAGCTCTGTTGGTGGCAAGGGAAGGAGGAAAGGAAGGAGGAAAGATTCATTTGTGTGCTAAGTTGTATGGCCGTGCAGCACACTTAAAGCCGCAGTGTGCTGAATTGTAAAAAAATGGCCTGGTCACTACTAGGCGGGTGTAAGCCTGTGGTCCTCAAGAGGTTAAAAATGTGTGAGCTATCCAGTGGGAAAAGATTACAGCCCCCACCTGGGTCATATCAGATCTTGGTGATGTATGCTTATAGTAGTACTATGAAATAGCAGTCATGCAGTTTCAGTCCTGTACCACACCTGCAGTGAGAACATTTTGTAATAAAGCTAGAACTACTTGGGCTATATTATAAAAGAAAAAGAATGCAATTTAAGCGTGGAATGTGACTGCAGTTGCATGACTGTTGCACAGGTTTTTAGCAATCCTCACTCTAGTCTAAGGGCTCGTTCAGACTATGTGTGCTGCCGTGCACATTTTGGCTGCACGTATAGTGTGCCACACGCAAGAACTGTACAAGGGTATAGACAGCCCTTCTACCGTTCCCATCATATGCGCTATTGCTCTGCTGCATGCATTTTCGGGAATCGCAGTGCAGATCCTATTCATTGTAATGATTGAGATCTGCAACGCATAGTAGCGCAGATGGCGTGCAATTGTATGCGTTGCATTCCGATCGCACAGCTATCTGCGCTAAATAATGTGAACGAGGCCTAAAACTCAAAGAGAGTTTCATACTTTTAGTAAAATAACAAGCAATGTTTAGAACAGGGGTCCCCAAACGTTTTGGGCCGAGGGCTGGGTCAACGTTTCGGACTGCTGGAGGGCCGGAGTATACATAAAATGATGAAGAAGTCTTTGCGGGCCAGACAGTGAAGCATACCCAGGTGACAACCTGCAGTGGACAGCAGTGGCACCTGATGTGGAATTTGATTGGAAACCAGCGAATTACTGCTTTCTGGCTTCCATGTGGATGGGTGATGCCAGCATTGCTATTCTATATGCGGACCACCAATATTTAAAGATGTAGCTTTACCGGGGGGGCGGTAAAAAAGCCTGAGGGGGCCACAATCGGCCCGCGGGCCTTAGTTTGAGGACCACTGGTTTATAAGAATCTAGTTCAGATTTGATGAATTACAAATGGTTCTTAATTTTTTTTCCCCAACTGTAATTAATTGGGATCATAGTGTCTGATATATAGGAACATGAGACGTTTGGTGCCAGTTTAAAACTTGTTTTTTGCACTGCGGTGCAATGCTCCTGCCGTATCGCAACACAGCGCAAAAAACCTCTTATATGCACGCGACTGAGAGGGGCGGGGTTGGCACGCTATGAGATGAATGTGTGAATTGGTGTCATAATCCCTGTGCAGCTGTAGGGTGAAAAGAGGTGTAATACATTTTTACTTCCTGCTTTGTGTAGACAAACAGATGTCTATATAAAAGTCATAGCCGCTACGGACTGCCTTTGAAAGTTACTTATTGCCTTATACGATGACTGGGCGTATAAGATGACCCCCCCCCCCCCCTCCATACTTTTAAAATATAGAGTTTGGGATATACTCGTCGTATAAAACTACCCCTCTTCCAACGCACACCAAATAAAAAAATGAAAAAACATCATATACTGGTGCTATGTATGAACAGATACTGGTGCTGTTCTGTATGTGGTACCCAGTCAGGGTCGGACAGGGACACTGGGGGCCCACCAAAAAAATTTCAACCTGGGGCCCACACATCCCATGATTGCGGTGAAAAAAGGGCGTGACCATGCTCCGGAAGGTGGGCATGGTCATGATGTATTATGGACAAGGCCAAATGTACATGATCTTAGCAGCATTGTAATTCAGAGACACTGCTGCCCAGCAAAACTTTGCATAGATTCCCCTCCTTCAATATGAAGTAATGTCCTACTTTGCAGAGGTTATGACCACAGCAACGGGGGACAATTGTGCCCCATATGTATGTAGCTTAATGCCTGGTACACACCATGCAATTTCTCGCCAGAAAGATGGTCCAATAGATAAATTCCGACAGGTCGGATCCGATTTCCGATCGCTTTTGTACAGAAGTGATTGGAAAATCGAACAGAAATCAGATCGGACCTGTCAGAATTTATCTATTGGACCTTCTATTTGGCGAGAAATTGCATGGTGTGTACCAGGCATAAAGCATCTTATCTACCAAACAATGCATACAGGCTGCATCCGCTTGCTTGTTGCTTTGGGGCTATTTTATGGTTCATAATTTTTAAGGCTAATAAATAGGGAAGGAATTATAGCTGCGGCAGTGTGAACATCCATCCCATAATTCCAGCATGAACTGATGTGAATGCAGGTTTGCGATCTCCATCCCTATTGGCCAGCTGATGTTGGGTCAGAGGTCATGCTAGGAATTATGGGATGAATGATTGCTGCACCATTCTTAGTAATAACAACTGCATGAAAAAAATAAACTCCTAAAGGATTAAGCACACTATGCATGGCAGATATTAGAGCAATGCTCAGTGCCACTGCCTCCATTGCAGCACTGTCTCAATAACAGTGAATAGGACATTGCTGCACTGCGCACCAACATGTATGCAACGGTGCATTTTCAGAACAAACTGCAGCACAGCGCACAGGTAGGACATAGCGTGCCAACCCCGCCCCTCTCAGTCTTTCTTCACAGAGAAGAGGCGGAGATCCGCGGGGATTGACGTGAATGGAGGCAGAGCTGCAGCTCAAAGCTCTGCCTCCTCGGGCAGCAAAATCCACAACTTTGAAAGTTGTGGATTTTTGCCCCGGTATATGTTGGGTATGATCGCCGGCGGCGATTTGAGGGGTGGGCGAGATGCCGCAGGGAGGGGGGAAACATGTAGCTAGCGCTATAAAAAAAAAAATTGGTAAAAAAAAAACCCTCCCGCGGCCGTGCGCCGCAAATAATCAGAACGCTAGGAAGGTTAAATGCTATGCATGCAAGCTAAATGAAAAACTGCACAACATGACTGCATTCAGAATCCACAAAGTTGTTCTAAAGACTTGTACACACATTCCAACCTGCCTGATAGTTTGTCAGACTGATCCACTGGTTGGATCAGGCAAACAACCTGTTATCAGTTGGTCATCTGGTAGTTTGTCAGCTGTACACACACTCAACTTATCTTCCAACAGACAAGTTTGGAAGATAGTTGCACAGATTGTTGGTAGGTGTGTATGAGCCTTTAGCCAGGCAAACGTGTTTTTCCTACTATTTACTTTTCAGAACATAAGGCTAAAATTGGCTTTGTTTGACTGGCTCATTTGCATGGATACTATTTTTTTTGTTTGTTTTAAAAGTTTTTTCATGATTTTTTTTTTTTTTTTTTTTTTAAAAGACAGGAGTAGCACATTGGGTTTGATTTATTAAGCTGCACTGTTTAACTACTTGCCGACCGCTCCACGCCGATTAAAATGAATGCGGCGGCAGCCCCAGGACCGCTTCACGCCGATTGGCGTGAGTGGCTTTCAATGGGGCTAGCAGGAGATCTCGCACACACCTCCGCTTGGAAGGTAGAGGTCAGCTCTGCCTTCAGTCTCCCAGCAGCAATCTAAGGCAGCGCTGTACTGGGGGCAGCCGTGTGACACCGCAGTCCTCCTGGGACACAGGAGAGCGATCGGCTCTTCTAGGCTGACGCCTATGACAGCTGATCGCTGTGATTGGCTGGCTGGGGGGAGGGAGGGATTTAAGAAAAAAATAAAATAACTAGTAAGATTTATTTAAAAAAGAAAAAGAACATAAATATTTATAAAAAAAATATATATAAACACTGGGGGAGCGATCAGACCCCAACAACAGAGAGCTCTGTTGGTGGGGAGAAAGGAGGGGAATCACTTGTGTGCTGAGTTGTGCGACCCTGCAGCTATACCTTAAAGCTGCGGTGACCCAATTTATGAAAAATGGCCTGGTCTTTTGGGGGGTTTAACACCGCGGTCCTCAAGTGATTAAGCAGCGCAGCTTAATGACAGGAGCACAAGTTATGCGCATACTACGCGTGGTAGTGCAGCATATCGTGCGCTACTAACTACCCCGCGTTCCATCTAAGTAAAGTCCGCTCCACTTAACCTGCCCTGAGCTCCGCCGGGTCCAGTGGCTTTAATTGTGGCTGTCAAGTGACAGGCAGCATGTTGGGCCAATCAAAGTGCGGGGATCACGTCCATTAAAGCCTCTGGACCCGCCGGGCTCAGGGTGGGTTCAGTGGAGCGGACGTTACTTAGGAGTGCAAGGTAGTTAGCAGCAGATACTGCACTACTGTATGTAGTGTGCGCATAACTCGCGCTCCTGTAATTTTAAAGCTTAATGAATCAACCCCATAATAACAAATGCCATCAATCAAAAGATAGCATATTAACATTGGAATGATAAACAACTATTTATTTTTAATGTTATTGTGCTGTGCCCAGGCATTGCTAAAAATCTAACATGCCGGATCTTCATGCAATCGTTGGGCACCTGATGTAGTTACGCTGGTCTGACCATAATGACCACCCCCGCCATGGCAGTCGTTATGATGCACCGCACCACTCAGAGTTCAGACCAGCGTGTGTATGGACCATTAGGGCTGGTTCCGGCAGATGTGTCAATCTCCTGCCCAGTGTCTCGTCCAAATGCTTTTCTGCAAGCGTGCAGAAAAGCATTTGTTGACTTTCAATGGCGATTCCCAGCGATTGCCATTTTTCCTCTCGCAGGGGGACACAGGACGCTAATGGACCCCAGAACGACCAGACCCTGCTGCTTCCAGACAGTGGAAAAAATAAAGATCAAAATGCTGCTTTTGCATAAACCGTAGTAAATGACGTGTGAACTGGCCCTTAGCTGTTGTACCACACAAGGGAGATGTTAGATAAATACAGGACTGTATTTATTTCTGCATCTGTAGATTTATTTCGTCATCCATATTTGAGGAGGATTTTTCTATTTGTGATTAAAAAGTTTATTTTAGAAATTTTTACTTTTTGATATGATTTTGTATTTGTAATTTTTATTGTACTCAAAATGGATACTACACCCTTGCTTGACGGATTTTAGTATGTTGCAAGCAAAAATTTTACGAAAATTAATTGAACCACTTTTTGCACAAAAAATCCTGCAGAAATTGAACACTAGGGAGGTTAAGCCAAAAAAACAAAAAACAAACAAAACAGTTTTACTTACCTGGGGCTTCTTGCAGCTCCCTGCAGTCATCCTGTGCCCGCGCTGTCCTTCTGCAACCCTCCAGCAAGCAGTGGCGACACCGTGAAAGCTGGCCAGTCGGATGCTACTGCGCACGCGTTGGTTGTGCTCCCTTTGCCAGGCGTTTTGCACAGTAGAGATTTTTCCATACTGCACATGCACAGAATGCTGCCATACATAGGGATGCGACAAGGGAGCGCTTGGCTGGTCAGCTTTCGGCGGTTTGCCTCTGCTGGCCGGAGGGTCTCGGAAAGGTCAGCGCGGGCACAGGATGACTGTGGGGGGCTGCAAGAAGCCCCAGGTAAGTTAGTTTTTTTTTTTTTCTTTTTTTTTCTTCTGACTTTAGATTTCCGTAGCATTACATCGAGCAGTTCAATGCTTGCAGCTCAATCGGTGCTCAATAGATTTCTGCTGAAACTCATTGAAATTGAGTTTGCTGTGTAGAGTGGGAATCTCACCAGTTTTATCTACTGACACCGACACTTTAATGGCCCATACTCACGGGCTACAATTGTCGCCCGTGAGTATGCGCCGTTGCACGGGCGCGCACCCCGAACTGTCGCTCGTCGCTGATGTTGCCAGGCAATTGAACTGCTCGATCGCCTGGCACTCCGCCGCAACTGTCGCTAGTCCGTGTGAGTACGCGGACTAGCGACAGCAACCTCCATTGAGGAATACGGAGCTTCCGGCGGGGGGCGGAGGAACGTTGGCGACAGCTTCCGTCGCTCTGCTGGTCCCTCTTCCGCGTGTGTACGTGGAGGGACCTGGCGAGGAGCTGTCGCCCACACGCTCACGTGTGCTGGCGACAGGCCCAAAAAGTTGCCCGTGAGTATGGGCCATTAAGCATGGTGGGTTAGTGGCATTGATGATCATTTAATACAACATTTAAAATGTTTTTTTTTTTTTTTTCTTTTTCTAGGTATTGTGAATGAGAGATTGCTGAATCAGTATCTGCATCGGATATTCCCAGGCAGTGACGGAGCACAGCATGGCGCCACCTACAGGTATAACCCTACCTTTACCTGTTTGCTTGTTAAAGTAACCCTGACTGAATTTTAAAACAAGTTTGACACTTGCCTTGGTAGAGGGGAGCCTCTGGCTCGGTGGCGTAGCTAAGGCGCTTTGGGCCACAGTACAAGTTTTGCATTGCCACCCCCGCCTCCCAAGCACTCTATACATAACAATTGATACAGCACACCAAAACCTGCAAGATCTGCTGCTAGATACCCCAGGACTTCTTCGGAGGTCTCATGGAATCCACGCCTTGATCTGTTGTGGTGGCACACAGGGGACCTACACTAGCGGATCCGAGATGAAAAACTAACTAACAAGTAACTTGTCTATATATCTTATCTAAAGTTTAGATAGTTTACACAGCAAATCTAGCTGCAAACAGCTTTACTAGAATATGATTATTTTTTCCTGTGATACAATGACAGCAGCCATGTTGTTTGTAAACATTACACAGAGGCAGGCTTATCTGTATCTTGAGCAAAAAAACATAATTCCCCCTCCTTCTCCCTCCTCCCCTCTGCCTCTGAAATCTCTGGCTAGTAACCTCCTCCTGTCCAGACTGAGCTCCCATGAGCCCTTGCTACTGTCTGAAAGTGCCTTGGCTCTCTCAAAACCTGTGGGCGTCTCTTGTTTAGTTTAAAGGGAATTAGAGTATTAAAACAAAAACAAAAAAGTATTTGGCTTGAGGAATGCCCTATAAACAATAGGAAAGGAACACAATTATGCAATGAGTAAAAGTTCATCTCGGATCCACTTTAAGGTTTTTTAAGTTTTGTCTCATTAGTGTGCAGTAATAGTTGTGATTGTGGGTATGCGTGCTTCTAGGGATCAGGTATGAAGTTTTGTCTTTGAAATGCATCATGCAAGAGGATGTTCTGCCTCCATACGAATGTTTTTTTTAGCTTTGTGCAATGAAATACTTTAAATCAAACCTGTGAGGTTTGCTACTGCCGATTAGGAACACACTTACTTTAGGAGAGGGAAGCCTCTGGATCCTGGAGAGGCTTCCCATGTCCTCCTCAGCCAGGCGGATCCAGTCATAAGACCCCCGAAGCACTGCGCCTGCTCCTGTAGCATGGACCTGCTTGTGCTCCACTGGAAAACGCCAAGCCCACCGGGTCCAAGCTACTGCGAAGGCGGCTCACACGTGCTGTTACACGGACCCGATCGAGCTCCACTTTTCCCCCTAGAGCCTGAGCAGGTCTGTGCTACTGTGCAGGTGCAGATGTTTCACGCATGCGCTGTTACACGGACCCGGAAAAACATTTATTCTACCTCTACAGATTGCCCAGAAAGCTCATGGTGAACCAGAACTCCTAGGAGTAAGGGTCTGAAAGAGACCAAAAAGCCTCCACTAAAATGCAATGCAAAACAGGAGTTTGCCTTCCTAAAACTGAAGGTATTTACGTTTGTTCTGGTTGAATTGAGCTTTGAGGTTTCCCACAATGCATCACTGCTGGATATGCAAAACATCTTTGTTGTCACTTATAGCTAAATATACCTCCGGAACTGTTGGAATGCAATGATGTGTCAGCTTGTTACTATTACTGAGCCAAACTATTCCAACATGCACACAGACTGTTTTGGATTGATTGATCCTCATCAGTGCATGGCATGGATTAATATGGCTCTATAGGGTAGAACTTTAAACACCCAGAGTTACAGATTGCCCAGCAAGCTCCTGGTGAACCAGAACTGCTAGGAGTGTATAAGGGGCTGAAAGAGACCAAAAAGCCTCCTTACTAAAATGCTATGCAAAATAGATGTTTGCCTTCTAAAGCAGAAGGTATTTGTTATTATTCAGGTTGGAGTGAGCTCTGAGGTGTCCCACGATGCATCACTTCTGAATATGCAAATCATCTCTTTGTTTTTACAGTAATGATTCTTTATTGTAAAGAAGCTTTCTCTGGAGATGCATCTGGTGGAGACATTGGATTGTTAGGGAAGGCTTGGCTGTTTTCCTAAAAGTGAAGGTTACATAAAGCTGTGAAGACACACTGTGTAAACTAAGTCCAGGGGTTTTGTCTGTTGCTATAAAAAGTCAGGAAGGAGTTGGGCAGCGCTTTATAAGGTTATCTGCCTTCCTCTGGATCGGTGGAGCTTTCTGTGTCACAGGATACCTAGATAGCTTACAGAGAACCAGACCATATTGTAGAGGGCTCAGTGGAACTGAAAAGCCATTGGACTTGGTTTCTGAGTGAGAATGTGAATGTTGGGGTGCGATGAGCTGGCTGGACAGTATTGCTTGCAGTCCCTCTGCTGATAATCTGTACTCATGTCTGGCTGCTGCAGATCATAACTGCTGTGTTCATGATATTTAGAGAGTTTCACTGTTAACTGTATGTAGTAGCACTCACTGTCCAGTGATGGCTGCCCCGTCAGCTGTCTGTCATCATGTCTATAAATACAGAGCTCTCTGGTTACTAGGAGCTCTGCTGCCACATGCTGCTGTGTGTCCTATTAACCACTTCCTGTCTGTCACTGGACACTGCTGTGTTGTCCCTGCACATGACTGCTTTGTTTGACTTTATTTAAAGCGGAACAGACGAACGATAAAAAACAAAGTGTTTCACTTACCTGGGGCTTCTGCCAGCCCCTCTGCAGCCTTTCTGTCCCCAGCCGGTCCTCCACGATCCTCCGTTCTCCCGCCACCAGCTAGTTTCATTACCGACGACTTGTAAGTCGACGGCAACTGCGCCTGCGCACCCCGGCTCACGCAATGCTTTCTTCGCGTTGGCCCATGGCTCAGGCGCAGTTGCCGTCGACTTACAAGTCGTCGGTAAGGAACTGCTTGGTGGTGGGAGAACGGAAAATCGTGGAGGACCGGCGCGGGACAGGAAGGCTGCAGAAGAGCTGCCAGAAGCCCCAGTTCAGGGAAACACTTTGTTTTTTTTATCGTTCTTCAGTTATGCTTTAAAGTGGTATTGTCACCATAAAAATCAAATTTCAACAGGTCTGAGTGTATTAAGTGATAAAGATGTTAATCCTGCGTTCAAAACTTGCAAAACTTTTTCTGCTGTTATGGTTTGTAGTTATCACATACTTTAGGAGCACTGGCCCTAGTGCCAAACAGTGCCAAAGAGTTGAATGCTGGGAGTTCTTTTTATCTATAATATATTCCTCCTCTTTCATTTATTTCTGCCTAGCTGCTTATCAGAAACACCCTCTGATTACTTGTGTTTACAAGCAAGGCTGAGGTGACTCAGTGATTGGATGTGTAAATAAAAAAAGACAGTGCAGTTGTTAGTATACACCTCAGTGAGAGTGTCTGAAGACTCTGGGAGGAGGGCAGCTAATGAATACACAATGAGCAAGAGAAGGAAGGGGGGAAAACAAGAGTCAGGGAGGATATGATGTCAGCATTAGCTTGGCAAGATGGCCACTGCCTAGAATAGGATTTTCTGCTTTTGCTTTATAAAATTCACAGGAATCATTAAGTGGATAGCACAATACATCTGTTATGTAAGTAGAAGTAGTATTTATCTACTTATATATGTGTTTTTATTTGTACGTTAGCATGGGTGTCGCTTGTTCTTTAAGAGCTCCTAACTTCTCACACTACCACAGTTCCTTGAAGGACATCTGAAGTAAGGAGGCTGCTGTATTTATTTCCATTTAGGCCCCATTTTACACTTGCATTGCAAGTGTACATTGCGTTACCCTGCTTTACCGCAGAGTGACGCAACTGTAATGCAAGTAAATGGCGCCATTCACACTTAATGCATATTTTTGTGATGCGCTGGAAGTATCCAATCTACCGCCATCTTGACGCACAGCCTGCAGTGCATTGCACTGAGCGGGGGGCGGCGCTATGCATATGACCCTGTTACTGCACGCAAGGTTATCTGATTGTAGTTTTTTGTGTTGCGTTGGATGCGGCAGGAGCAGCTCACTGCAACGCAAAAACCTAGTGTGAAACTGGCCCTAAACAATATCCATTGCCTAGCTATTCTGATGATCTCTTTGGCTGCAGTAGTGTCTGAATCACACACCTGAAACGAGCATGCAGCTAATCTAGTCAGACTTCAGGCAGAAACATCTGATCTGCATGCTTTTTCAGTGTCTATGGCTAAAGATATTGGAGTCGTATGATCAGAAGGATTCCAAGCAATTTGCATTGTTTAAACGCGATTGGTATGATGCGCTATCTGTCCCAGGAGAGGACGTCAGGATGTGTGCTCCTAATCCATTGATAGGTTTGATGCAATGAATGTGTTTGCATGGCTGCACTATGCATGTTACAGGGCCAGAGTTAGGACACCTATGTATACCTGGGTACTTCTGCGCAGTATAGGTGACTAAGTATAAGAATGCATTCTTCTGTGAACTAAGACCCCGGCTTTTAACTTAGCTGTAGGGATAACAGTGGTGCCTGGATGAGTGAATCTGTGAATGCATTTGTTTGAACATTTGCATGTGAGAGTGCGAAGGATTAATAGATTTTTGCTGTTTTCTAGCCACACCCCCTTCAGCACCTCCCCTTCCTTAATAACTTATTTAATGTCCTAACTAGATGCGATGTGCCTGGATATATGTATTTTGTTTTTGTTACTGACCCCTGTGGCTAGGGTCTAATTCGGTGCACTCCCTCCTTCCCCTGTATGTTTGTCAGCATGCACACAGCTTATGCTGGTGTATGTGCATGGTGCGTATGGATACATTACGTTAGCTCCCTTGTGCGATTGGTATGATGCGCTATCTGTCCCAGGAGAGGACGTCAGGATGTGTGCTCCTAATCCATTGATAGGTTTGATGCAATGAATGTTTGCATGTTGGCACTATGCATGTTACAGGGCCAGAGTTAGGACACCTACGTTTATCTGGGTACTTCTGCTCAGTGTAGGTGACTAAGCATAAGAATGCATTCTTCTGTGAACTAAGACCCCGGCTTTTAACTTAGCTGTAGGGAAAACAGTGGTGCCTGGATGAGTGAATCTGTGAATGCATTTGTTTGAACATTTGCATGCGAGTGTGCGAAGGGTTACTGATTTTTGCAAATCTGGGCCAGGACACTGTCTGCATGGAGTTTGTATGTTCTCCCCATGTTTGCATGGGTGTCTTCCCACATTCCAAAAAACTGCAGATTGGTAAATTGGCACTAGACTAAAATAGGAACATTGTAGTCGAACTTTGTAAGACGAGAATTTAGAATACTATCGATACCCAAGTGTTCTAAAATGACAGTGTGCAAATAATGTCTAAGTAGCTGTGTAAACATTTTCCTACTTTTCATGTTAAATATCAGAGGCAAAAGCTGTAATTGATTGAGGGTAGGATTTAGCTATATTGGGACAAATCAATTGCAGAAGGGGTGTCTGCTTCAATGCACAGCCAGTGTTGCATATCAGACTACAGAAAGCAAATATCAAACATATCAAACTCTGAAAGCAAAAACAGTATGAAAAAGCTGTGACAATTAGTTACATTTCCTCTGCTCTTTTCAGACAGGTCAGTCAGAAACACAGGACACAGAAGCTGCAGCTGTTGGGAGCTCTCTTCTCTGTCACACAATGAGCTACACATAGTTAACTGACCAAGTGTGAGGGGAATTTCCCCTCTCCTCATGGCTCAGTGGTCAGTTTTGGTGTCAGTAAAGTTCGAATGTATATTGATAACAGTAAACAAAGAAGTTGCTACTAAAATGTATACACCAGTACTTAGCAGCACTTCCCAAACAATTCCTGTGTCTATTGAAAAAAATATGTGAATCGATAGTATTCCTTTAACTATGGTAGCGATTTAGATTGTGACAGTTTGTGTCACGACTATATATACAGCGCTATGGAAAATGTCACCGCTATATAACTTGTAATATTGTTTACCTCCTTTTGAAATGGCATCACTTGACACAATCCAGATTCCTGTAGTTTACAGCATACCTGACAGAGGAGAGTACCTCACAGTCTGGACCTCTTGCTAAGGCCACATACACACATCAGACCATAGTCTTTGGAAAATGAAAGATCACAGACCAATTTTACCCCTTTCCATGTAGTATGAGAGCCATACCTACACAATCTATTCTATGGAGCTGAACTCCCCATCAGACAGAAATCTTTGCAAGATGCTGCACACAAAGATGCTGTAGACATTCAAAAGATCAGTATCTGCAAAAGATCTGTTCCTGCCAAAGATCCGTTCCTGCAAAATGCATTCATAGTCTATGATATCTGCAGATCATCATACACACCTTGTTTAACCTTCCTGGCGGTAAGCCCGAGCTGAGCTCGGGCTATGCCGCCGGAAGGCACCGCTCAGGCCCCGCTGGGCCGATTTGCATAATTTTTTTTTGCTGCACGCAGCTAGCACTTTGCTAGCTGCGTGTAGTGCCCGATCGCCGCCGCTATCCGTCGCGCCGCAGCCGCCCCCCCCCCCCCCCCCCAGACCCCGTGCGCTGCCTGGCCAATCAGTGCTAGGCAGCTCTATGGGGTGGATAGGAATCCCCTTTGACGTCACGACGTCGATGACGTCATCCTGCCCCGTCGCCATGGCGACGGGGGAAGCCCTCCAGGAGATCCCGTTCTTTGAACGGGATCTCCTGATCGCCGATCGCCGGCGGCGATCGGAGGGGCTGGGGGGATGCCGCTGAGCAGCGGCTATCATGTAGCGAGACTTTGTCTCCCTACATGAAAAATAAAAAAATAAAAATTAAAAAAAAAAGATTTGCTGCCCCCTGGTGATTTTTTTTTTTTTAGCAAACCGCCAGGAGGGTTAACAGACATTCATCTGCAGATCAGATCCACCAAGATGGATTTTCAGATCTGCAGATGATTGTCTGATCTGCAAATGAATGTCAGTTATACAAGGTGTGTATGAGGATCTGCAGATCTCATAGACTATGAATGCAATTTGCAGGAACGGATTGTTGGCAGGAACAGATCTTTTGCAGACACTGATCTTTTGTGTCTGTACAGCATCTTTGTGTGCAGCATCTTGCAAAGATTTTTTTCTGATGGGGAGTTCCGCTACATAGAATAGACTGTGAAGGTATGGGTCTCATACTACATGGAAGGGGGTAAAATTGGTCTGTGATCTTTCATTTTCAAAAGACTATGGTCTGATGTGTGTATGTGGCCTTAACATGTATGTTGGGGTGTGGAGCAGAAAGGATTGAAGGGCCTTAAGGCGCATACACACATCAGACTATAGTCTTTGGAAAATGACAGATCACAGACCAATCTTACCACCCTTCATGTAGTATGAGAGCCATACATACAGTCTTTTTTCTATGGAGCTGAACTCCACATCAGAAAAAAATCTTTGCAAGATGCTGCACACACAGATGCTGTACAGACACAAAAGATCAGTATCTGCAAAAGATCTGTTCCTGCCAAAAATCCATTCCTGCAAATTGCAATGATAGTCTATGAGATCTGCAGATCATCATACACACATGATTTAACTGACATTCATCTGCAGATCAAGCAATCATCCGCAGATCTGAAAATCCATCCTGGTGGATCTGATCTGCAGATGAATGTCAGTTAAATCATGTGTGTATGATGATCTGCAGATCTCATAGACTATCATTGCAATTTGCAGGAATGGATTTTTGGCAGGAACAGATCTTTTGCAGATACTGATCTTTTGTGTCTGTACAGCATCTGTGTGTGCAGCATCTTGCCAAGATTTTTTTCTGATGTGGAGTTCAGCTCCATAGAAAAAAGACTGTGTATGTATGGCTCTCATACTACATGAAGGGTGGTAAGATTGGTCTGTGATCTGTCATTTTCCAAAGACTATAGTCTGATGTGTGTATGCACCTTTAAGCAATCACCAACTAGCGTTTGTACGTTTATTCATACTGGGAAAAGCTAACACTAGCGATACGCAGGTCCCTAGTGGTTAGATCTAGGAAGTGATTGATTACATTCTGATTAGATATTAGTCAGGGAGTAGCGATCAATTTGACAACTTATACAGGAGCTCTTCATAACAGAAATCTGATCATTATCAAATCGCAACCCCTACTGTCAAGTTACTACCAGTCCTCTCCTTGCCCAATCCATCTATATTTATTCCCACACCCATCCATGCTTTTTTCAGTAAGCTTTACAAACTCCATCTTTGGTTTAGTGATTGGGCTTGCAGTGGTTAGTTTGCCTGTGGCCACCTCAACTCATTTTTACTTTAAAAAAAAAAATGTATTTTTAGCACTTAGAATAATTATGGAAAAAATGTCATCTTCTGTTGTGCATTGGTAGTCGATACCAACAACAACATATGTAAAATGCTTTTCTCCCATAGAACTCACAGCCCATAGCTATGTCTCAGATTAGTATTCAAGGACAACTGAAGTGAGGCTGCCACATTTATTTCCTATTAAGCAACACCAGTTTCCTTGCTATCCTGCTGGTCCCCTGCTTCCAATAATTTTAGCCATAGACCCTGAACAATGCATGCAGCAGACCAGGTGTTTCTGACATTATTGTCAGATCTGACAAGATTAGCGGCATGCTTCTTTCTGGTGGTTTTCAAACTCTACTGCAGCCAGTAGAACAACAGGACTGCCAGGCAACTGGTATCGTTTAAAAGAAAACAAATATGGCAGCCTCCATATACTTCTCACTTCAGTTGTTCTTTAAGTTGTAGGGTGGAATGTTTTACAGAGTAAAAATGTGTCCGTAAGTGTCTGACTAAATTGGTGGCTTTTCATTTTTGTTTTAAACGCCTCGTGGGTTGGAACTGTCTTAACTGAGTCTGGAAGGGAGCTCCAAAGGGAAGGGACAGCATGACAGAATGCTTAACTCTAAAAGGCTTTGAAGTGGACTCTGGGGGTGACCAAGTTATGAGATCCTGCTGATCATAGGTTGTTGGTGGTGTGTGAGAGTAAAAACAAACTGAATGTTAATAGGGCCAGTCTTGAAGTGGATTCTCCATTTTATGGGTAGCCAGTTGAGTGAGCAAGGCCCCGTTTCCACTATCGCGAATCCGCATGCGTCTTGCGTATGCGGATTCGCATAGACAATATAAGTGAATGGGCCTGTTTCCACTTATGCGTCTGCGGGAGCGTTTTATTGTGCAGAGAAAATCTGCACGGAACACCCTGCAGAATTCGCCTGCGTGTGGAATGCAGGCGAATCGCACACAATGTATTTAATAGGGAAATCGCATGCGTTTTCCCCATGCGTTTTTTGCCGCGAATTCGCATAGGTACCAATGTAAATTCACACAGGCAGTGACATGGTTAAATTCGCATATACCCTCACCTATGCGAATTCGCGGCAAAAAACGCATGCGCAATCGCATCCGCATGCGATTTCATCAGCGGTGGAATCCAGGCGATTCCGCACCGCAATAGTGGAAACGAGCCCCAAAGGATTAATGTCATGTGGCAATGGTGAGGTTGATTTATAACAGCTTTGCAGCCGCATTCTCTATAAGCTACCTTTTTTTGGAAGGCCTGTTGTTGACTTGACTGCTACTGATGTGCTGATGGTAATCACTATTCGGTTTGCTATATTATCTACAGTTCCTGGAGTCATTTAAACATTACTTCTCCATGTGCTCCTGTCCAGGAAACCCCTCACCTTCCAGAACCTGGAGGAACGGCTGGACCGGCTGCTGTCTGGTGGAGAGACCAGTGAGGATAATTCAGGTGAAGAGACTCCGCATTTCATGATGGACAATTAGCAGGTCACATCCTCATCTTTCTGCCATTGATGCTCCCTCAGAGCCCTGTACATGTACTGGCCTGAGCTTGTCATGCAGTGAATGATCTGTGTAGCTACCCCATTTTAGTTTATTGATGTTGGTTAAGCTCAGAGATCATTTCTCTTTGGTTGTTCTTTAGTGCCAACTAACGATACAACCTTGATTTTACCATCATACCTCTTCTGTGTAAAGGTGGCCATTAATGATCCAATCTTTCCCAATCTGTGTTGTATAAAGGTGCCCATAAACTGTAAAATTTTTCACTAAATGCAATCTTTCGATGCGATTTGAACGATCATAACTAATAGGAAGGCAATTATGGATTGTTCACATTTACTGAACGATTCTTTATTCAAGTTCGATCATATAATCCAACTTTCGAATCAATTTTATCCTATTTAGCAATTGACCAATGAATTGTTCCCTATCGATTGCCTTCATAAATGGTGAGTTTTCTATACAATTCGATCGTAAAAATTGCATCAAAAGGTTGCATTTGGTGAAAAAAATTGTACCATCAATGGGCACCTTAAATCTGAGTGATTATATTAAATGGATAATTTAGTCAGTCCCAAATGATGTTCACTAATGATCCTATCTTTTGTATATAATATATGGGATTGCCTAAATTATCTATATATAGAGTGGGTACAAAAATCATCCGACTCCAGTTTATGAAACCACCAACTCCAGGTACCCAAATATAGCTCCAACTCCCCTGCCCTGGCCGGCATTGGAGGAAGGGGGGGGGGGGGGGGAGAGACGGACGCATACAACAGGAAGGGGGGGGTTATGATTGGAAATCGCTGTGCAGTCAGGCAATAGTTCAGGGGTGTCCACTGAGTGACTAGCGATCTACTGGTAAATCGCAAAGGACTTTTGGGTAGACCCCACACTGCCGCCTGACGTATGCATCATATTCTTTTTGTCTTGGATGAGCTTAGTGCGATAGGTTGTTGAGGTTTTGCACAGCAGTTTTGAGGATTATGATGTTGTAAGGTGGAAGCCACACATTTAGAAGCATTATGTGCTACTGCTGACTACAGTTTTTCCAGACACTGAACATAATATTGTAAGCATGATATTGTGACTCTATTTGGTCAGCACTGCTCTATTTGGCTTTCTGAGGAGGACTATTATATGCATCTAATTGACTTAGGTCGGCTTGTGGTAATCACTGATGGACCGCTGCTGTGCATGTACTTCCACTCCACAGCAATCCCATGCTGTCCAGGGCTGTGGAGTGGGAGCATTTCTGGGGTTCCTGGAGTGGGTAGTTTCATAGACTGAGGAGACAGACGGATGATTTTTTGTACCCATTCCATAGCCCAACAAGGGCTGCGGAGATGAGGAGTCAGAGCAATTTTTGGTTATCTGGAGTTGGTGGTTTCATAAACTGAGGATTCAGAATTCGAGTCGGATGATTTTTGTACAGCCCTGATGCTGGCACATGCTGTGATGTCACTATCTGCGGAGAGTCACATGGTACAGGTGTTTACGGTGATGCCAAAAACCGGAGGAGGCCAGGATTCACATCGGTGGATAGGTGAGCCATTAACACTGCACACAGGCACCGAGGGAGGGGGCACTTATACCTTATTACTGCCGCGCACCTGATCGAGCTGAGATTTTCCCAGCATTCCCTATCAATCCTTCCTACTGATTTCTGCCTGAAATAGAAAGATCGATCAGGCAACCATGTTGCGGCATCAGTTCTCTTCCAATTCGATTAAATTATCAAAAGGTCGATCGGTCTGCAATATTAAAGAGAACCTGTACTGAGTAAAATTATTTAAAATAAACACCTGCGGTAACTTCAAATGAACATTACATAGTTACCTTGCCATCAGTTCCTCTCAGAAGCTCGCCATTTTCTTCTTACAGTGATCCCTTCCAGTTCTGACAACATTTTGTCAGAACTGGAATATATCAGTTGCTGTCAGTTACAGCTGAGAGGAGAACTGATGTGTCCATGTTTCCCTATGGCTCAAGTGGGCAATGTTACAGTTTAACAGTGTGCTGACCAGGAAGCTGTTATGGGGTAATAGCCATTTTCAAAATGGAGGACGGAGAATTCCATTGATCACAGTGGACAAACAGGACGCGGGAGAAGAAAAATAGATCGAGGAGTAGACTACACAGGAGGTAACTATGGCCTGTGTATGTTTATTTTGACTTTTAATTTTCAGTTCAGGTTTTCTTTAAGTGATGTATGGGCACCTTAACACAGTATTGTGCAATAATACTTTGGCATCTTCTCTCGCCCACAGATCAGACAGCGGAGGGGCGCCTGGGACCCGCCACTGTGGTGCTGGATCACCAGAGTGGGTTTGAGGGGCTCTTATTGGTAGATGATGATCTGCTGGGGGTGAGTATATTGAGCTGTGTCTGATCAGTGATTGTGCTCCTATTGGTCAGTGCACACTGATTATATGCGCTGCTTGCATTGGCTGACAGTCTCCTCTTCCTGTAGGTTATTGGACACAGTAACTTTAGCTCTATACGGGCAACCACCTGCGTGTTTAAAGGTAGGTGAAACTCGAAGGTCCACCACCTCTCCCTTTCACCACTGGATGCAATGTAACTGTCGTTTAAAGGACAATTGAAGTGAGAAATATATGGAGGATGCCATATTTATTTCCTCTTAAACAATACCAGTTGCCTGGCAGCCCCAGTTGCCTGGCAGCCCTATTGGTCTGAATCACACCAGAAACAAGCATGCAGCTACCATTGTCAGATCTAACAATTCTGACACATTACATGGAGGGTGGCCCAGCAGGTGGAGGCGCTTAGAAGAATTCCAGTAGAGTTCATGCTGAAATCTGCCTGCAGCGTGTGATCAGGCAATAGATCTCTCTGATCAGATTCAATCAGAGAATGTACAATCTGATGGCCATTGTCTAATGCAGGGGTCTCCAAACTTTTTCGGTCAAGGGCCGGGTCAACGTACTTCAGACTGCTGGGGGCCCGGAACATACATAAAATGATGTTGGGAAACATTGAATCTAGGTATTGATTTTCCCCCAAACATGCCCGGAGGAGAACTCCCAGCAGCAGCCATTCAGCCCAAAGAACATCTTTGTGCACCAGACAGTGAAGCAAACCCAGGTGACCTGCCGTCCAGTTAGACAGCAGAGTCACCTGATGTGGAATTGGATTAGAAGCCAGTTAATTACTGCGTGCAGTGGCTTCTACAGTATGTGGATGGTGTGATGCCAGCACTGCTATTCTATATGCGGGCCGCCGATATTTAAAGGTGCAGTGGGCCGCATATAAAAATTATACATTTTTGTGTTTGGAGGCCAGTGCAAAAGCCTCAGGGGGCCGTATTCGGCCCTGGGCCGTAGTTTGAGGACCACTGGTCTAATGTATGACCACCTTTACAGTTTGTGTTTTTATCGTACCCTCTGCCAGTGTGTTAGGGAATATCACTTTCCCCAACTTGTGTTGTGGTGTTTTTTTTTTCTTGCTTTATGATAGCATGATTTGTGAAGTGTGGAGTATTAGAAATCTTCCTATAAAAGCTTACAGCTCCTCTTACAGTTCTGCTCTCTGTGTCTCCCAGGAAAGTGGCTGTATGAAGTGCTGATCTCCTCGCAGGGACTGATGCAGATCGGATGGTGCACACTGAGCTGTCGCTTTAACCAGGAGGTCAGTGAGTCTGTACATGGCTGTTCAGTGCCTCTACAGAAAACGAGGTGGCCACTGCCATGTGAAGGGAGGGCTGGTACATCGCAGGAAACTGACACACAATGGCAGGGCTGGCACAATGCAAAGAGTTTTTAACATTTTAAATTCCCATTAAACCACTTTTCATAAATATATATTTTTTTATTTATATAGCGCTAAAATCTTCCGTAACGCTGTACAAATTAAATATTGGGGAACATAGAAACACGAGGAGTTCAAAGCACTGTTCAATCAGGATATCCAGCAATATAGATGCATACATAGTTGATGTGTGGTTTGAGACATCACCAATATTGGTACACTTTCTTAGGATAAATTACAGTAACATAAGAAACAATAGGAGGAGGCCCCTGCCCTTGCGAGCTTACATTCTAGAGCACAGGTGTTAAACAGGGCAAATGCAGCCCTCCTTGCCATTTTATGTGGCCTATGAGTGCTTCCAATGTCCATCATTGTAAGCAGCAAGAGGAAGAGCGCACACTACCTTCCTGTCTGGAGTTGCACTTTGTCTACTGTGTTTCTGATTAAAACATTGGCCTCAATTCACTAAGATCATGCTGGAGATAAGGCAAGAGAAAACTTACCTCCACACAGTAAGAGAGTTATCTTATCTCTTCATTCCTTATGTTACCTCTTCTGTAGCTAATTTACCTCCTCTGTAGTTATTTTCACATGCAGTTAATGAACAGCCTGTCTTTAACTCTGGAGTTATTTTAAGGATTAAGGAGTTAACTTAAAGACAGAAGAGTTAACTTTAGGTTTGCCTGAGGTAAAATGTTTCCTGAATACTACATGCCTTATCACCATGGTAACAACTCTAGAAGAGTTATTAAAGACAGGAGATAAGCTTAGTGAATTGAAGCCATTGTTAGTTTTAGCCTGGGTGCAGCAATAACTTATGGCAGTGTTTCGCATACCTGTCCTCGTGACTCCCCAATGGTGCATATTTTGCAGGCAGCCTCACCTATGCACAGGTGGGGTAGTTAGTGTCTGTTACATGGAATCCAACTGAGACATTAATGACCCCACCTGTGCATAGGTGAGGTTGCCTGCAAAATATGCACCGTTGGGGAGTCACGAGGACAGGTTTGAAAAACACTGACTTATAGTACACCCCCTAACAATTTGCATCGGGCCTCCACCTTCAATCCAAACCCTGCCCCCACCCCTTTCCTTCAATAACTGGTAAGACACACCTACATACCTTCCCCCTTCACACATCTCCCTACATAGCAAAGTAGCGCAGCGGAGCAGTGTAATATTTACCTGCTCCAACGATGCATTGTCTCTTCTGTTCTTCCTGTCAGTCTCATATTCTGTGTTTCCAAACCTCCTTCTCCCGATGACATGACATTCCTCAGGGAGGGAGAGGTATGCAGAATAGAGTATGTGGCTGGCAGGAAGATCAGAGAAGACCTAAAGTAGCACTGGAGCTACTGGGCTACTCTACAGAGGGGTGAGGAGAGCCCGATTCCCCCCCCCACGCTAACTATAGTTTTGGGGGTTAGCGGATAAGGCAATGAAAATCCACTGTGATCAATTTGCAATCCAGTGTGTGTGTGTTTTACATGATTGTGTAGGTACACTTGCTTACCTCAGTAGTAGAAAGCCTCTGGATAGTCCATAGGCTTACATGATCCTCCTCGAGCCGCCTGCTCCAGCGCTGGTTCCCACTAAACATATTCAACAAGAGCTTGTTGATTTTCTTGTGGCCATGCTCATGTCTGTTTGAGAACATTGGTACAGGACATGCTTGAATACGAACACGGTGATTCCAGCACTGGAGACTTGGGCGCAGCCGGCGCCACCATAGGCCATAAAAGGAATTACGACTATAGCAGCGCACAGGGAGTAACTTCGGCGCCGTCAGAAGACTGAACTGAAGTTACTTTTAAAAACACAATGATTCAGCCTCCAGCAATTGCTGGAAGGCAAACTATTTCATTCCCCAGCATCCCTGGCAGCCTGGAGGGGGAATAGCATTTAAAATGGCCGGGAACTTGTGCAGCAGCAGGATCTGCCATATACCGGCTGTATCCTGCGCCCAAGTCTCCCGTGGTGATATCTCTCGTACACACTTGAGTACGATGTGCACCTTCCCAGTAGAAAGAACCCGATTGCGCTTTTTCCTCCGTTCCTCTGGGCATGGCTGGGAGCACAACTGCGTAGAAGAGGATCCCAGGCTGCAGCTGTGGTCTTGAGGAGGATCTGGAATGTTCTGGACCAAGCAGAGCTTTCATACTACTTGGGTAAGTATCAAAATCTAATCCTTCATCCCCCGTCACAGGTTTGCTTTAGATAAAATCCACATCACAGTTCCATATTGGTCCACTGTTGCACTCTGTTATTAGCTACCATGCTGGTAAGATACGGGCTGGACTTTCGTGTTCTGTTGTTGCAGGAGGGTGTTGGGGACACACCAGATTCGTACGCGTATGATGGACACAGAGTCCGGAAATGGAATGTGACCACTACAAACTATGGCAAGGTGAGAGGATGCAGTGCATCAATACAATGCATTTAGAGGTACATGAGCAGAGAAACTAAGACTTTCTCATCTAATGTCTATTTTCTTGTGTCTCGATAAAGTCTTGGGCTGCTGGGGACATCGTCAGTTGCCTGATAGACTTGGATGAAGGGAACATCTCCTTCTGCTTGTAAGTATGGGGCACATGACCAGTGTTCTCTGTTACATCTCTGTTATATGAGGTAAATCTCGGGGTTCTCCTTTCTCTGCAGAAATGGCGTGAGCCTTGGCATAGCCTTTAGTGACATCTCTCGAGGATCTGGTATGGCGTACTTTCCAGCCATCAGCCTTTCCTTCAAGGAATCTGTAGCCTTTAATTTTGGTTCTCGCCCTCTGAGATATCCTTTTATCGTAGACAGTTAAGTATATGATTAGTATGAGTTCTATCTTACTTTGTAATATCTGAGATGGATGAACCCTCGGGGCCCTGTTTTGTTTTGCCTATCTCCATGCTGTGTGCAAAGCCAGATTTATACCTTATGTGCTCCTAGGCTAAGTATGCTGAGGCTCCCCTTTTTTTTTTTTTTTTCTTTTTCTTTTTTTTTTTTTTTTTCAGCAGTGCCCCTCCCATTCCATGTGCAGCCTCTCCTCCATGTGTATCAGCCATTTACTGTAGGCGTTGGGCTGGATAAGGCGAACCTTGAAGAAAAAAAATAGAGACACCAGGACCCCGGATGGTGTAGAATGTTCCGAGGGTATGGAGATCAAGTAAGTAGGAAATGTGGTACTCACAAGATTGGGTTGCAAGGCAAGCAACCACTAATTGCGCTTGTGGAGGATAACCGCCTTCAAACAGGAACGGGTCACCGCCTGTATAGGTCGCTCCCTGCAGAAAAAGGCCTGGGGCCCGAGGAGGACACCTCTTCTGTGGGAAGGGGGGGTGTATGGAAAGACACACAGTGGAGAGGCGCCCAGATATATATAAAATTAAAAACAAAAATGAGGTGGCTTACCTTATTCACAACACCTCTTACGGTACTGTAAGAAAATACCTTATGTAGCACAAGGCAACACGTTTCATGAGATCCAACCCACTTTATCAAGCTAATAACTGTGCCAGATGAAGTTAATCATCTAGCATCAGTTACCTCATGTTAAAGAAACTATTTTCCACTGTATGCCTTTCCGTGTACTGTATGCCTCTCTTTCATAAGCATCATTGGGTATCATTTTCCCTTTTTTATGCGCTGATCCCCATTTTCCGCCTCCTCTTTCATGTTCAGGTGCCTCATTGTTTTGCAGCTGCTCAAGGCCTGACTGTTTGCCCTTGGTATTATATCTTTTTTATCTGGAGTTTTTAGTTGATGGTGGGCAGCATACTCTGCTGGGGGTACTGGGTGCACCAGTATGTTAGGAGGGTGGAGTTGCCCTTGTTTTTCCTTAACATACACAGATACATATCCAGTGGAAGGGTACCGCCCCCTTCAAGACCCACCAACAGCTGACCTGCTGAAGTCCCAAAGGCTTCTGGGATACTTAAAGAACGTGCTAAGTACGGCAATAGATACCCAGGTATGTGCAGTCACAGATGTCTTGGTGCAGAGCCACCTGGGGAGTCATGTAATGCTAAATTACTTAATGTTAATACCTAAATAATGTTTCCTCTATTTGACTTTGTTTTCCAGGAGGGGAAACTGGTAGAAAAAGACCCCGCTGTCTGGCAGCTGCAGGGGGATCCCACCGTTCTGGTAACACTGGCCCATATATTCAATCACTTTGCCCCTCTTATGGTGAGTCCCCAGCTTTACCCTCCCTTAAATAATAACTGAAGTGAGAATAATATGGAGGCAGCCATTTATTTTAAATAATACCAGTTGCTTGGCAGCGCTGCTGATCTATTGGGCTGCAGTAGTGTCTGAATCACACCAGAAACAAGCATGCAGCTAATCTGTCAGATCTGACAATGTCAGAAACGCCTGATCTGCTGCATGCTTGTTCGGGGTCTGTGGCGAAAAGTATTAGAGGGAGGGCTCATCAGGATGTCTAGGCAACTGGCATTGCTTAAAAGGAAATAAATATGGCAGCCACCATTTCCCTCTCGCTTCAGTTGTCCTTTAAGCAATGCTCTCTACTTATCTTTAGAAAATACTTAGCTACTACTGTTTAGTTTAATTCCAATCTGCATACAGTTTACATTACAATTATAAAATCTTTTCCAAGCTTTCTTAATTAGGACTCGTCTCCACCCTTGCTTGGGTAGACTTTGCCTCTATCTACCCTCAGGTAGCCCTTACCTCCAGCCATTCTCAGATCATACCCACTCTCTCCCAGGTCATCCTCAGCTTCACACTCTACCGGGTAGTCATAACGTTAATTCTGCTCCACCTAGTTCATGTCATTCTGCTCCGTCCTGTCCCCACTAGACCTCTGCTCGGCCCCCTCCTGGCTGGGTAGCCCTCTGCTCTGCCCTCTCCCGGGTAGCCTTTTTCTTTGCTCTGTTCCAAATAGCCCTCTGCCCTGCCCCATCCCGGGTAGCCCTCTGTTCTGCCCCATCCCGGGTAGCCCTCTGTTCTGCCCCGTCACCTTCACAGCAAAGGTATTTGTTCCTAAGGAATATAGACCCCTGGCTGAAGTGTGTCTGCAGTGTAGGGCAACTGTGTTTGTTTTTGTTTGTAAGGAAAGCTGAAGAAAATGTTGACCTTTCCCACCAGCTCTACAATTATTCAGAACTGTCAGTAGTGTGGTACATTGCCTATACAGCAAATTGTAAAATGTGAGGTTATTACTTCTGTAATAAAGTAATTACTCTGTTCCCGATGTGCTCTGTGTACAGTGTAAGGTATACCTGGTGGAGGATGTCTTGATGAACTATCTGCTCAGTATATTGGAGGGAGGGGGTGCAGTGGGAGAGCACCCCTTAATCCAGCATCTTCTGGACCTCATGTGGCTTCTGATGGAGGTGAGAGTTCCCCCTCTAGTGGCCGGCTGATGGAAGAGCCATGCATGCTAGTAACCTTTTTGTTTCCTGGCAGGACTATGAGATTCATGAGTGTCTGAAGCAGCTGATGATGTCTCTCCTCCGGGCATACCGCTTCTCCCCGATTGTACCAGATCTGGGCCTGCAGGTAAGTGTCAGGTGCAGGCGGAATGGGAAATGGCAATTATTTTTAAATCCTAAGTTTATTACTTAAATATCCTGGTTTCAGCATCAGAAACACTTCCTATAGCTGTATATTGCTATGTAGCCCTGCCCTCGCCTTCCTACTGAGACTAGTCGTAGGCTGTTTATTTTTAAAAAAAAATGTCATTTTGGGTGCAGTTCCCCTTTAAAAGACAGATGCAAGCTGCAAATAAAAAAAAAACTACTTGCCTGGGGCTTCCTCCAGCCCCTGGTAGCCCTCCTGTGCCCTCGCCTGTAAACGGCGCAGTAGATGTCGACCTGGCGAGGTCGGCATCTGCAACGTAGGGGACTCTAGGCCACCAGCTGAAAGCGGAGCTGTGGTGAGGGCACAGGACGGCTGCCAGGGGCTGGAGGAAGCCCCAGGTAAGTAGATTTTTTTTTTTTTTAATTTGCTCGGACCTTCCCCTTAAAGTTGACCACAGAGCTAGATTATAATGATGCCATAGATTTTAAAGTTTTAGTGTAGTATTTATAAATGTTTTTAAAAGGACCTCCCCCCCCCCCCCCCCCCCCATCCAGAATAGGTAGCCAAGGTGCAGTAGATGCTCCTGAACCAGAAGGCAGAGTAGCACCCATATAACCGACAGTGATGTTTCAGTGAGAACCCCTTGTTCACCGGAAGGTGCAGCAGCTGAGCTGCTCCCTATTTCCAGAAAGGGAGCTCACACTGTCATAACACAGAGGGGATGATACATATGGGATGTAACATGTAGAGACCAGCTAACTTGTTTTATTTATTTGTGAATGTGTTTTTATTTGAAGATTCACTACCTGCGCCTGACAATCGCCATCCTGAGACATGAAAGGTCTCGGAAGTATCTGCTCAGCAATGTTCTGTATCCTTTAAGTGCATAATATGAGAAACATGTCAATGCCTGTGTATGGGTGGGTATGTATAATCCCTGTGCAGTGCTCTGAGAATTGACAGTTTGTGATGCTGGCATTGCAGTGCCACATTATATGTCACGTATAGCCCCAGTTGGTGCTGGGACACATACAGTGGGATGCGAACGTTTGGGCAACCTTGTTAATCGTCATGATTTTCCTGTATAAATCGTTGGTTGTTATGATAAAAAATGTCAGTTAAATATATCATATAGGAGACACACTCAGTGATATTTAAGAAGTGAAATGAAGTTTATTGGATTTACAGAAAGTGTGCAATAATTGTTTGAATAAAATTGGGCAGGTGCATACATTTGGACACTCTTGTCATTTTATTGATTCCAAAACCTTTAACACTAACACTAATTATTGGAACTCAAATTGGCTTGGTAATCTCAGTGACCCCTGACCTACATACACAGGTGAATCAAATTATGAGAGAGTATTTAAGGGGGTCAATTGTAAGTTTCTCTCCTCTTTTAATTTTCTCTGAAGAGTAGTAACATGGAGGTCTCAAAACAACTCTCAATTGACCTGAAGACAAAGATTGTTCACCATCATGGTTTAGGGAAAGGATACAGAAAGCTGTCTCAGAGATTTCAGCTGTCTGTTTCCACCCTTAGAAACATATTGAGGAAATGAAAAATCAAACTTTCGCATCCCACTGTATGACACATTTGACACTCAAGGCAATGCTGTGTTCTATATGTCTTGTGACATATTATTCAACAAAGGTATGAAGTGCATAGACTAAAGTGGTACATGCGTGCCGGTCATTAAAAAGATTATAATAACTGGAAACTGGATGATCAAAATATGAAAAGTGTTTATTAAGCTAATACATAACAAGTTAAATTTAAAAGTGCATGGGATGACCACCCCACCATACACTATACCAAAGGACACTCACTCAAGGCACCAACTACACAAGGACCGTATTGAAGCTAACGTTCATAGATGGAATGATGGCGGATGCCGATAATGGTGCAACAATTGTTCATACGCATGTTGTTGATGAAAGACTTAATTTTTGCATGTATGCACTTCAGACACCATCCAGATCCAGTGTAAACATGCACAGAACAGAAGGGAGCGGAGGAGGGGGACAAAGAGCAGTGCAGTGGTGGCCTGGGAGTAGCCACGGGCAGCTTGCCAGGCAGATGGGGCCTTTTTATTGTTCCCTGTATAATGTCAGTTGGGTGCACATGGCAGCGTGATATCCGATGTGAGCAGCATCTATTTATATCTTGTGACATATTTATTTCCCTAGACTGTGCTGTGCTATAGCATATGACTCATTTGTGACCCAAGGCAGTAATCTGCTATGTGCTCTGGCACACCGTGTGTCATGTGTCCCTCTACTCTAGGCAGTGCTCTGTCACACTGCGTCACGTGTCCCATTGGGCAGTGCTTTGTCAGACCGTGCCTCACGTGGGACTCTAAGCAGTGTTCTGCATGAGTGATCCAGGGCAATGACCTGCTGGTTTCCCCGGTTTTATGAGTGATTTTGCTTTGGAAATGTAGGATTGGCTGGGTCAGTAACCTTTCCATAAACATTACCCCCTGCTGCAATTAGAGCAATGGGCACCACTGAGTGTAATCTTTAACCCTAAATGTTGTAGATTTGATGTTCTGCGGTCCGTTGTCTTCTTCTTCATTAAGAGTCCGCTGCGGGTGGAAGAGGCTGGTCTGCAGGAGCTGATCCCAACCACATGGTGGCCAAACCGCTTCAACAAAGAGGTTAATGGGAGATGGATATATACATGTTCCCTGGCATATGTATTCCTTTACATAGATCTGACACATTCCATCATGTTGTATAGAGATCACAGATCTATTCACATCAATCCTTGAACACTAGAAGGCAAGGCCACAAAAGGCCATGGCCTAGGGCACCAGGAAGCAAGGGGCGGGTTGCAGGCAGGCACACTCGTGCAGGCAAGCTGCCAAACATGTGAATTGCAGCAGTCAAACAAGTGTCTGGGACTCAGGGAATGAAGAAGCAGCAAATGTGGGCAGCTTATTGTCTGTGACCTAAGTTGTCACTCATCATCACCATCGGCCGCTCTTCAAGTCCAACTCTGCCCTCCATCCAGCTCCAACCTGTCAGAGCAGAAAGCATCAAGTTGGCCCATAAATGGAATAAAAATTATAACCATTCCGATCATTTAAGATGTAATCGATCCACAAAACAGGTTGATAAAATGATTGACAAATTGATCGTTTGTAGTCAAATGGCACCATCAACACTGTCCAATCAATCGGAAGGTTAATTGTTAAAAAAAATGGCATAGTTCACAAGCATCTTTAAATATATTACTGAGATCAATAGAAGTGTGTGCGTGTTTAGGGGGTTTGCTGTTTATCAGGGGGCAGCTGGTGATAGTGGCCTCGGGCGGTAAAAAGTACAAATCTGGCACTGCCATCGCCCCCTTAACACCCCGACACACACCCTTATGTTTCCCCAGCACTGTATATGTAGAGTATTGATGCAGCAGTAGCCATGCTTATCTCACCTCCATCCATCTTCTACGGCTCACCTCTCGCTCTACTCCCTGGTTCTCCTCCATTGCGTAATTACATGCAACATTAGGAGAAAGAGATTTACTGGGAGCAACCTGTGAGCTGGAGAGGATGGATGTATATTGCTGGAGGCCAGCAGAGGTGAGATGACCAGCTGGCCAATACTATGCATATAATAGGGTTGGGAGAGCACAGGACAGGTGGCCATCAGGGATGCTCTATTGAGGAAGGAGGTAGACCACCAGGGAAGCCACATAGTGATTCTGGTGGGAGGGCACTAGACACCAGGGAACTGTATAAGGTATGGAGGTGGCCACTAGGCTTCAAGGTTGGTTCGTGATTTGATCCCAGTTTCGTTGTTGTTGTATATGGTTTCCCCACAAGACAACAGCTCAGATCTGACTCACTTGTATTCTGAACACTGTGTCGTCAATATGTCATACTGCTTATATTCTGAGCAACAAATACATGTGCTTCCCAGGGCAAAGAAATAAAAGACCCCACAGAGGAGAGTGGGGAGGAGCGGCTGAGGCGGCGGGCATATGAGCGCGGCTGTATGAGGTTAAAGAAACGCATTGAAGGTACTGACTCCCACCATTATTGTGTAAATGACCTGGATGCTGTTGGGTGTGAGAATAACTGTCTCTCTTATCTCAGTGGTGGAGGAGCTGCAGGTTCAGATTCTCAGACTCCTACTCAACAACAAGGACAAAGGTGGGGTAAGTCTGGGTCCCTAAAAGTCGCCTCTGTACAACTTGTTTCTTACTTTGATGGGGGGGGGGGGGGGGGTCACAGGACAGTCAAGCAATAGTTCCAAACCTCCCCACATCTGGAAGGTCTAACTTTTTCAGTGTGGGTTATTCGGACACAAAATCTTAGGCCTCGCTCACATCAGGGCCGTTTCTGTGCCCTTTTCACAGCGCACTGCCCTGTGCGTTCTGCAAGCTATTGATTTTGTCGTGTAATTAAATGTGCCTCGTTCACATCTTTGCGCTGCGCTGAGCTGCGTTACAAAAACATAGCGTAGCTCACATATCTGTGTGTTGAGCTGTAAAACGCACATCAATGCAAGTGAATGGGTTTGCTTCTTAAGCGTATAGAAACGCATGCAAGCGCATAGAGGCGCATACGTTTTTTACCCCTAATTGAAAAGAAAAAAAATTCCATATGAAAACAAAGTTTTATTGACAGCTGCTACAATAAGCAAAACATGCTTAAAGGGAAGGTTCAGGGAGTGTGAAAATAAAAATAAAAATCCATATACACTTACCTGGGGCTTCCTCCAGCCTGTGGCAGGCAGGAGGAGCCCTCGCCGCCGCTCCAGGATGCAGGATGGGCTCCCAGGCTGTGAGGGTCTCCAGGCGAACACAAGGAATCCAGCACAGGAGATTCGGGCGTAGCCGGCGCCACCTTAGGCCGTAATAGGAATTACAGCTATAGCAGCGCACAGTCAGTAACTTCAGCGCCGTCAGCAGACGGCGCTGAAGTTAATTTTAAAACACTGTCATTTGGCCGCCAGCAATAGCTGGAAGCCGAATCGCATCATTCCCCCTATCCACGCGGACCTGGAGGCGGAATAATATTTAACGCCGCCTTATTTCATTTTTTCCATTAAAACAGCATTAAGAAATGTTTGAATGGCATTTAAATTTAAAAATAAATGGACTGCTGTCAAGGGGAACTTGACACGTGGGCATTCTTGTGCTTTTGTTAAACACTTTTTTTGTACCAGAACAGTAGACTGCTTTACATGAATCCATTACAGGGTCACTTTAATATGGCTAAGACAGCCTACGTCTGTAAAATAAATACAACTGTTTTTGTGCACATGAATCGCTAACCTTTTAATTAATCTTTACTATTTTCTGATATGTCCCAGGGGGTCACACCTAAATGCTGGGTACACACTATGAGATTTTATGGTCGATTTAGTGTCAGATCGATTATTTCCAACATGTCAGTTTTGCTTTCTGATCGATTTCCGAGCATTTTCCGAGCGATTTCCTATTATAGTTAACGTAAATCGATTGGAAAATGCTCGGAAATCAATCGGAAAACAAATCGGACATGTTAGAAATAATGGATCTGACAGTAAATCGACCATAAAATCTCATAGTGTGTACCCAGCATAATGACTAGTCGAGGTTTGTTGGAGCACGAATATCCATTGCAGTCCAACTGCAGTCTTGTTTTTTAGCTACACAAACCCCGTGTAGGTGACATAGAAGGAGCAGTAATAAGCTGTAAAACCTTTAGAACTTCTCACCTAGGCTTAGGGTCTATTTCCACTAGGATAGTACATTTAAAGGGACTCCGAGCAGTGCAGAAACTATGGAAAGATGCACATCATTTTAAAGCTCTCTTTCTCCTCTTTCCAATGATATATAAAGTGCCGCCCTACGCCTTTTAGTTTTCGCTATTTTCGCGATTGAAATTGCAGCGGCCGCAATTTCGATCGCGAAAATAGAGAAAACTAAAAGGCGTAAGGCAACGATTTAGGGGTCGTCAGAAAGAGGAGAAAGAGAGCTTTAAAATGATAACCATCTTGCCATAGTTATATTGTATTACACAGGGCGACTTTTTGTCAGTCAGCAGCTGCATTCAGCAGAATTGAGCTGCTGACACTGGGGAAAGTGTCGTCCTGTATAATACAATATTACTATGGCAAGATTGATATCATTTTAAAGCTCTCTTTCTCCTCTTTCTGACGACACCTAAATCGTTGCCCTACGCCTTTTAGTTTTCTCTATTTTCGCGATCGAAATCGCGGCCGCGGCAATTTCAATCGCAAAAATAGCGAAAACTAAAAGGCGTAGGGCGGCAGTTTATATATCACTGGAAAGAGGAGAAAGAGAGCTTTAAAATGATGTGCATCTTTCCATAGTTTCTGCACTGCTCGGAGTCCCTTTAACGTATATTTTCCCATATGTGATTTTTTTTTTTTTGTTTGTTTTTTTTTTTGTTTTGGTGTGCTAATTTTCATATCATTTCGAGAGACAGAAGCGTGGAGCAGAAATCCGAAGCATAGAAACCATATTTTTTCTGCATTGCACTACATGTGAAAATATGCATTCAATGGAAATGATTCCATTGACATATATTGGTTTCATTCTTAATGTGAAAATCACATTGTGAATTTATACTATGTGGAAACGAGCCATTATGCCTGGTACACACAATGCAATTTTCCATTAGATTAATCGATAATTTCCTAAAGGAACGATCTGTTTTCCGATAATTTTTCTGGTCAATTTTGTAGAGAAGTGGTCGGAAAATCAATGATAAAATGATAAATCAGATCAAAGCTGCCGGAAAAAAAATGATTCCACCGTCAATCTGAATGGGAATTGCATTGTGTGTACTAGGCATTAGTGAGACTGGTGAAAACAGTAGGGAACGGTTATCTTTATCTTCTAATTGTAAATAAAGATAAGGTGTCCAGAACATCGATTTTGGGTTTTAAGATTTACATGAAGTTGATCATTTTTAATGTAAACTGAAGTTCTTTGTAACCTATCACAATTGCTGCTGTCTGTATCACAGGGCGAGGCTTCCCGATACATCTTCCTCAACAAGTTCCGCAAATTCCTCCAGGAAAATGCCAGTAATAGAGGGGTAAGTAACCCGTGTGGTAGCAGGGTATTGGCTACTGTTGTGCAAACGTGTGCCCACCCCCTACTAGAATGGTTTTGGTTACAAAATTAAAAGGAATGTAAGGTGGGTAGGGTGTGTGTAGTCAGTCTATAAGTGGTGTAGTCGTGTGATGGCTGGTAGAGGGGTGTGTGGTCACAAGCCGTAAGAGGTGTGGTGTGATGGCTGGTAAAGGGAGGTGTGGTCACAAGCCGTAAGAGGTGTGGTGTGATGGCTGGTAGAGGGGGGTGTGGTCACAAGCCGTAAGAGATGTGGTGTGATGGCTGGTAGAGGGAGGTGTGGTCACAAGCCGTAAGAGGTGTGGTGTGATGGCTGGTAGAGGGGATGTGTCACAATCCAAAAGAGGTGTGGTGTGATGGCTGGTAGAGGGGGTGTGGTCACAAACCATAAGAGGGGTGGTGTGATGGCTGGTAGAGGGGATGTGTCACAATCCAAAAGAGGTGTGGTGTGATGGCTGGTAAAGGGAGGTGTGGTCACAAGCCGTAAGAGGTGTGGTGTGATGGCTGGTAGAGGGGGGTGTGGTCACAAGCCGTAAGAGATGTGGTGTGATGGCTGGTAGAGGGAGGTGTGGTCACAAGCCGTAAGAGGTGTGGTGTGATGGCTGGTAGAGGGGATGTGTCACAATCCAAAAGAGGTGTGGTGTGATGGCTGGTAGAGGGGGTGTGGTCACAAACCATAAGAGGGGTGGTGTGATGGCTGGTAGAGGGGATGTGTCACAATCCAAAAGAGGTGTGGTGTGATGGCTGGTAAAGGGAGGTGTGGTCACAAGCCGTAAGAGGTGTGGTGTGATGGCTGGTAGAGGGGGGTGTGGTCACAAGCCGTAAGAGATGTGGTGTGATGGCTGGTAGAGGGAGGTGTGGTCACAAGCCGTAAGAGGTGTGGTGTGATGGCTGGTAGAGGGGATGTGTCACAATCCAAAAGAGGTGTGGTGTGATGGCTGGTAGAGGGGGTGTGGTCACAAACCATAAGAGGGGTGGTGTGATGGCTGGTAGAGGGGATGTGTCACAATCCAAAAGAGGTGTGGTGTGATGGCTGGTAGAGGGGATGTGTCACAATCCAAAAGAGGTGTGGTGTGATGGCTGGTAGAGGGGGTGTGGTCACAAACCATAAGAGGTGTGGTGTGATGGCTGGTAGAGGGGATGTGTCACAATCCAAAAGAGGTGTGGTGTGATGGCTGGTAGAGGGGGTGTGGTCACAAACCATAAGAGGGTTGGTGTGATGGCTGGTAGAGGGGATGTGTCACAATCCAAAAGAGGTGTGGTGTGATGGCTGGTAGAGGGGATGTGTCACAATCCAAAAGAGGTGTGGTGTGATGGCTGGTAGAGGGGGTGTGGTCACAAACCATAAGAGGTGTGGTGTGATGGCTGGTAGAGGGGATGTGTCACAATCCAAAAGAGGGGTGGTGTGATGACTGGTAGAGGGTGTGTGGTCACAAGCCATAAGAGGTGTGGTGTGATGGCTGGTAGAGGGGGTGTGGTCACAAGCCATAAGAGGTGTGGTGTGATGACTGGTAGAGGGGGTGTGGTCACAAGCCATAAGAGGTTTGATGGCTGTTAGAGGAGGTGTGGTTACAGGTTTTTATAAGGGATGTAGCATGATGGCTGAAATAGGCTGTGTGGTCACAATCTACAACTGGTGTAGTCTGACGGCTAGTAGAGGAGGTGTGGTTACAATGTGAGTGGTGTAACTTGATGGAAACTGGGGTATCCACCTTAATAAAGAAAATAGTCTGGATGAACAAGAAGAAGAAAATCTGAGTTAAGGAAGACTTATACAAATTTTTAATGGACCTATCAATTTCCACCTTGGCTTCATTTGTTTGATCCATTTTCAAGCTACATAAATTTGCATAATCCTGATTCATCTCTGAGTTATTTGCATTTTATTGATTATCCCTAATGGAGTGCAATTAACTATAACTATGGAATATCCTGAAAGAGCGGGGAAAAAGTCTTCTTCTCCAAAACCAATTTACCATTATATTCTGAGAAGTTTCCTCCCTTTCCTGTACATTTCCTTTGGGCAGCAGATCCTGTCTTCCATGTAATGCTTGTGTTTGCAGCCTCCTCTTCATGTCCACCCTCCCACTTTTACTCAGAGAATGCTATGTTTTTTGTATAAATTACTGAGTGGTATTTTGGGCATTACCCGTTAAGTTTTGGTGAATTGGCATTTGCATGTGACATATAGTGTCCTATGGATGACACATGCTTATTGCTCCTAGCAGGTTACTCTTCTTTGGAGGAGGAGGTCTTCATGAATGATAGCATCCTGAAGATTTGCTTATATCAAGCACCTTCTCTCCTACTTTTTCATTCACATAGAGGGATGACTGAGGTTTTGAAATATATCTTGATTGTAATTTATTTTTCTTGCTTAAAGGGAACCTAAACTGAGAGCGATATGGCTTTTTCCTTTTAAAATAATACCGGTTGCCTGGCAGTCTTGCTGATCCTCTGCCTCTAATACTTTTAGCCACAGCCAATGAACAAGCATGCATAGCAGGTGCTCTGACTGAAGTCAGACTGGATTAGCTGCATGCATGTTTAAGGTGTGTGATTCAGCCACTACTACAGCTAAAGACATCAGCAGGAGAGTCAGGCAGCTGGTATTGTTTAAAAGGAAAAAAACATATTCCTCTCAGTTTAGGTCCCCTTTAACTGGAACCTTAACCGAGCCATTTAAAAGAAAATAAGTTTCGCTTACATGGGCTTCCCCCAGCAGACGTCCTGTGCCCGTGCCGTCGCTCACCGATCATCCAGGCCCCCGCTGTGGCTCAGTTTCGTTTTCAGCAAGTCTGCCTGCGCAGTATGCATATGTACGTAGGACGCGAACTGCGCATGCACAGAGTGGCCAGAGGGGCGGGAGTGCAATCGAGGGCCGAAAACGAAACTGAGCTACGGTGAGGGACCTGATGATGATCTGTGAGTGATGGCTCAGGCACAGGATGTCTGCAGGCGGCTGCTGGAAGCACCAGGTAAGTTACATAGTTACATAGTTATTTGGGTTAAAAAAAGACATCCGTCCATCGAGTTCAACCACAACTGAAACTGAAGAAGGACTTTTTTTTTTTTTTTAATGGCTCTGTTAAGGTTCCCTTTAAGGCTTGAGATTGCTCGACTGCCATGTTCCTTGACAAAGGAGTCCTTTGAGACCCCAAATTGTTGGCATTTCATAATAAAGTTTTGATTGGAAGGAGTGCTTGCTCGATTCCTACATTTCCCTTTCCAGCAATCTGTCTCTGGTCTTCATACATGGTCATCTTTGCCATGCCCAAAGGCCACAACATTTGCCAGCTGTGTGTGAACAGAGGGTTGATTTCTGGTGTGCATGCAGTGTAAGGTCCAGAAAATAACATAAAACAGCCATTGTAAGAAGAATGGATGGAGTTAGGATCTCTTGTATCTATTCACAAGGCTGGATATATAATAAAATTTGTCTCTTCCGACAGAACCCCACAGTTCTCTGTCCCCCAGAGTACATGGTGTGCTTTCTGCATCGTTTGATCACTGCATTGCGGGCCTGCTGGGATGAGTATCAGGTCCGGAACCCCTCAGCACATTGTAGTGAGGGTAAGCTGGAACACTTTCCTATGCTTTGGAGTATATTATAGTTTGCGTTGGAAGGATTTATGTTGTTGTTCTGTTCTGTCCCACAGATGCCTATGTGCCCCCACAGCTGTTCTACAATGGCAAAGTTGATTATTTTGACTTACAGAGGCTCGGGGGTCTCCTGTCTCACTTGAGAAAGACTCTAAAAGGTGAGGACATTACATGATATTGTGATTGATAACGTTCTGTGCTGACTGCTGACACAGCTGCGTTCTTTTCTCAGATGACTTGTCTTCCAAAGCCAATATAGTGATTGACCCAGCAGAGCTGCAGGCGGTGACCATGGATGACCTGGAGGAGGAGGATGAGTCAGCGGGTCTGACGGGACAGGTACAAGATGGAGTTTGGGACTCAGAGGGTGGACAGTGGTCACCAGGCACATTTATATTTGTGTTCTTCTTTCTTTCTCGTCTCTTTAGAGGTCCTCTGCAGCCCAGGCAATTGGGGGTGCTCTGGCCAGGCCCAGCTGGCTCAGCTCTCCGACTCTGGGGAGAGCGAATAGATTCCTTAGCACTGCAGCTGTCAGCCTTATGAACCCACGGCGCCCCCTAGGTGCTCTGGAGAAGGTGAAGGTGCGGAGTTTGAGCGTGGAGCAGCGCACAGAGGATGACAGTGAGTGTGCAGGATCGGGGTGGGAGGACTACATCCCTGAAAGGGCATATTATAAATATGATGATGTATGTTAGTATGAACTGAGCACAGAGTGAAGCACATTTATCAGACAGCTATCATTGTGCAGCTGCTTTGCAGACCTCTCTTGGTGCTGTACCATCTGTAATTAAGTCCTATTTTTTTTCTGCTGTGAGACCTCAGGTACCATGTGTACCAGGTATGTGGGAGTCCTGCCCCAAAATTTTTTTAGATAAAGTAAATAAATGTGGCCATACACTTATGGAGTTTTTTTGCTTCGATATGTGGCTGAATCAATCACTTGACTGAATCTACTAGAAATCAATACCATAAACAATTCCCAATCGCCCGAATTTTGGCTGAAATCGGTTGATTTCACGCAGGACGGAACATTTTGGTCAATCTGCGTCAGATAGGGTGCGTGTCACTAGCTGTATTCTATTTTGCAACGAAGCTGCTCTCACCTGCCTGAGGTGCTGTTCCGGGCTCTTCTCTCCCCGCCGGCTACTCTTTCCTCTCTTCATTTCCAAGTCCTGGGGAGCATGTGTGATGTAACAAATGCTAGAGGCCCCTAGTGGTCGCATAAGGTACATGCAACGGTGCCCCCTTGTTTTTGCATTCTATAACATTTCTTACGTCACACAAGCGCCCTTGGACTCGGGAGGAAAGAGAGACAAGAAGCAGCAGCCAGTGGGGAGAGAAGATATGGAAACCGCACTGCAGACAGGTGAGAGCAAGCTGCTCCTACACTATTAGATAATAATGGCCACATCGACCAGTGTATAGCCTCCTTAAAAGGGTTAGAATCTAGAATCTCTGGTCTTTATGGCTGCTCTTAAGAGTTTCTTTATCACATGCATAAGTGACCTCACAGGAAGAGCAGGAATCTTTCCAACAGGGACACAGGCTCTTACCCACTCTCTTGCCTTCAGTCTCACTCTCTTGAATTCAGTCTCTTGGGTCTCGCTCTCTTGCCTTCAGTCTCTTGGGTCTCTTATTGTCTCTTGGGTCTCTTGCTCTCTCTTGCCTTCGGTCTCTTGCTCTCTCTTGCCTTCAGTCTCTTGGGTCTCTTGCCTTCAGTCTCTTGGGTCTCTCGCTCTCTCTTGCCTTCAGTCTCTTTGGTCTCTCGCTCTCTTTTGCCTTCAGTCTCTTGGATCTCTTGCTCTCTCTTGCCTTCAGTCTCTTGGGTCTCTCGCTCTCTCTTGCCTTCAGTCTCTTGGGTCTCTCGCTCTCTCTTGCCTTCAGTCTCTTGGGTCTCTCGCTCTCTTGCCTTCAGTATCTTGGGGGTCTCGCTCTCTTGCCTTCAGTATCTTGGGTCTCTCGCTCTCTTGCCTTCAGTCTTTTGGGTCTCTCGCTCTCTTGCCTTCAGTCTCTTGGGTCTCTCGCTCTCTTGCCTTCAGTCTCTTGGGTCTCTCGGTGTCTCTTGCCTTCAGTCTCTTGGGTCGCTCTCTCTTGCCTCTAGTCTCTTGTGTCTCTCACTCTCTCTTGCCTTCAGTCTCTTGGGTCTCTCGTTGTCTCTTGGGTCTCTTGCTCTCTCGCCTTCGGTCTCTTGCTCTCTCTTGCCTTCGGTCTCTTGGGGCTCTTGCTCTCTCTTGCCTTCAGTCTCTTGCTCTCTTGCCTTCAGTCTCTTGGGACTCGTGCTCTCCCTTGCCTTTGGTCTGTCACTCTCTCTTGCCTTCAGTTTCTTGGGGCTCTCGCTCTCTCCTCTTGCCTTCAGTCTCTTGGGTCTCTCTCTCTTGCCACCAGTTTCTTGGGTCTCTTGCTCTCTCTTGCCTCCAGTCTCTTGGATCTCTCACTCGCTCTTGCCTTCAGTCTCTTGGGTCGCTCTCTCTTGCCTCCAGTTTCTTGGGTCTCTTGCTCTCTCTTGCCTCCAGTCTCTTAGGTCTCTCGCTCTCTCTTGCCTCCAGTTTCTTGGGTCTCTCACTCTCTTGCTTTCTTTCCATCTTTCTTCTCTTGATTCCTTCTCTCTTTGATTTTAGATTGCAGCTTTGAGCCATCAAAAGTCTCTGTCAAACTGACAGAATGGTATTACTTTACCTGCTAGGCACATCCTGCCCTTCATTCTCTACCTGCTATGAAACACATTTTAATGAGATTAGTTTTTGAACAACAGAAACTGCACACTTTTTTGATTAAGAATAGCTGTAATGCTTTGTTGCAGTTGAAGGTCATCATGGGAATGAGGGGCTGCTACTAGGAAGACCTCCTGAGGAGCCTGATATTCCAATCACAGAAAACTCTCTGCTGGAGATTCTGGATGGGGCAGTAATGATGTATAACCTCAGTGTGCACCAACAGCTGGGCAAGGTGAGCTCCTGTCAGCCTTGTGTAATTGGCAATGGCTTTATAATCACATATCCACCATGAGTGTGTGCGCTCAGTGATTGCACTGATAGAACTAAAGAATCTGCCAGTTCAGTGCATGGTCTCACTTGATGCAAATGTCACATTTTATTGGTTCAGTCTACTCATCATGTACTATGAGTGATCAGCTTAAAGGGAACCCTAGGTAAGAGTGTTATGGAGGTTGCCATATTTATTTCCTTTTAAACAATGTAAATTGCCTGGCTGTCCCCCTAAACCTGTGTCTCTAATACGTTTAGCCATAGACCTTGAACAAGCATGCAGATCAGGTGCTCTGCCTGAGGTCTGACTGGATTTACTGCATGCTTGCTTCAAGGTTGTGACTCTTGTGATGCAAGAAGATCAACAGGACTGCCAGGCATATAGTGTTGTTTAAAGGACAACTGAAGTAAGAGAGATATGGAAGCTGCCATATTTATTTCCTTTGAAGAAATGCCAGTTGCCTGGCAGTCCTGCTCTAATACTTTCAGCAATACATCCTGAACAAGCATGCAGCAAATCAGGTGTTTCTAACATTTTTTTGTCAGATCTGACAAGATTAGCTGCATGCTTGTTTCTGGTGTTATCCAGACATTACTGCAGCCAAACAGACCAGTAGGGCTGCCAGGCAACTAGTGTTGTATGTCAAGCCACTAGATCCCCAATTGAAATTCAATCTGATGGTTGCTGATTCCTACCCTACACGGCAAACCCTGTTTCAATAAATTTCATCAGAAATGTAATGAGCATCAGTCAATCTGTGAGGAGGGTATTGCTTGATGCAGTGCACGCTGCAGGCAATCGATCCCAAGCTCCCCTCCCCATGGAGACTTTTCAGCATGTACAGTTGGTTTCGGTCCACAAACTGCAAAAAGTCTATAGTGAATCAATAAGCTATGTTTAAGCAATAGATTACTCTCAGGTTTGATCAAAACAATTGAATCGGCTGGGAAAAATCTAAAGAATGCAATGAGCTTCACAGACCGGAAACTGTCAGGACCATGATCCTGACATCCCACTGTGGGAGGGGTTTCACCACAATATCAGCCATATAGAGCCCCCTGATCAGTTTGTGAAAAGGAAAAAAAAAAGGGGGGGGGGGGGGCTGGTGTATCAGCTACTGATTGGGGGGAAGTTCAATTCTTGGTCATGGTTTCTCTTTAAATACTATAATGGGGGCTCCTGTATTCTCTGTTTCTTTTTTTTTTTCTCCTGGAGGGACCTTACCTTTGGACTACTCCAGACACCATCCTTAGTATCTGGTCTTTCTGGCCAAGTACTCAGAGATGAGGATGGCTGATGCAGTGTTGTGCCTATTCTGTCTCTGCAGATGGTTGGAGTCTCAGATGATGTTAATGAATATGCGCTGGCACTGAAGGACACAGAGGAAAAAATAAAGCGCTGCCCAAAGAGAGTAAGTGGAATTTTCAATTGTGCATGAAGGCTACAGTGTGGGCTATGGGATAGAAGATAGGGGAGTGTAATCGTTGCTACAATTTGTACATGCCATTGATGGATGTTGCGGATTGAGACCCTATCCCCTTGGGCGACATCGCTGGGATGAGCTGCACAGACACGAGTCAACTGTGTAGTTGACAACGCATTCTGTTGCTATGCAGCGGGACAACATCACGCGGCGTGCACAAAAGTATTTGCTGTCGCTGGGGGGTGAGTTGATCCGCTGGGTGGAGCGCTTGCAGGTTGGGGCCTCTGTACACAAACCTAATTATCGGCTGAGATGGTTATCGCCCACTTCAGCCAACTTTTTGAATCAAGCATGTGTACGGAGCTTTATGCTGAATACACACAATGCAATTTCCCGTCCGATCGACAGGAATTGGATGATTATTTTCATCATGTTCGATCTGCTCCCTTTCGATAACTGGATCAATTTTCCAAAGTTATCAAGGGAAAATGGATCCTGTTATTGATCGTGAGCAGTTTATACATGTAGACGATGCCACTTCCTGTCAGATTACCTGTCTGGACAGGAAATTGCATCGTGTGTACCCAGCAGTAGGCCTATTACCGCTGATAGATTGCACCATAGTAATCAGTCTCATTTCTCTACCAGAGGCCGGATATCTTGGAGGAGCTGCAGAAGAGCCAACAAGTGTTCTCTGAGAAACTGAATCATCTGAGCCGCCGCCTTGCCTGGATAAACGTCACCATATATTCAAAGGTAACTATGAGGGTTGATTTCAGGCAACATTATGATTGGATTGTCTGAGACCAGATCTAAGGGTGGCACACATGATGCAAATAATTTTTTTTTATAATTTTCTTTCTATTTGAGAAGTGCAATTAATCTGCACAGCAGAGCATCAGAATTCGCACATCGCAAGCATAGTGTGCAATTCGCATATAATGTAATTAATAGGAAAATCCCATGTGTATTTCCCATGCGAATTCGCATACATTTTCGCGTAAAATTAATGTAAAAGCACACAGGCACTGACATGGTTAACCTTTTTATCCACCACTACAGTATATCTACGTCCTCTGTGACTTCATCTAAGCCACAAATCGGTAGATATACGTCTTGTAGCTGAAGCAGTGCTGTGCAGGATTGGGCTTGCTCCTATGCGCGTTTCTGGCACTATCTGTTGCAGCACTAATTGGTGAACGGGAATATATGTTTTTTGAGCTAATGAGATTGATTTTTACCATTAAAAATACTTTTATTTTCTCAGTTCATAGTGAAAAATACACTCTGTAGCATCATTTCAGAATCAAATATCTTCACCATAAATTGTGACAGGAACATAATCTAAGCTTTGTGATAAGCAGTAAGAATAGCCAAACAAAATTTGTGTTTTTTTTATCTACATTAGCTCTTTTTATTTTTTATCCTTTTTTTTTTTTTTTTTATTAACCAATTAATGGCAAACTGACTTATTAAAATGTCCTGTTTGAGCCTGTTAACGGCAACAGGACGTTTTAATAAGTCGCTCGCTCCCACCACCTCTCCGCACGTGTGCCCGCCGCTCCTGCCGCCGTTACCTGTCTGGTCTCTGTGTTCTGTGATTTGGGAAGAGGACTGAGCGGTCCTCTACCCAATCGCAATGCCTGGAATAAATGGACGTGACTGCAATCAGCGGCCACATCCATTCATAAATCAGGAAGCCGTCACTGTTCAGTAAAATGTAAAAAAAAAAAAATTAACACTTCCTAAACAGGAGAGTGTTCGCTAGCGCCATCTTGTAGCCAAAAAGTAAAATTATTCATACAGGCACATACATGCACATACACTTATACACCATATTAATAAAATTAATAACTTAAACTTCCAACCCCCCCCCCCCCCAAAAAAAAACTTGTACAAAAATCAGTTTAAAAAAAAATACTTAAATATTTGCTTTAGGGACTCAGCTTTTACATATTGTGAGGGAATATTACTATAACTTTACTATATAGGGGCTTGTAATTATGGACCAGACAAAAAAAAAAAAAAAAAAAACACAGAAAAATAACACCTATATTTCCACATAATATATTGTCGCCATACATTGTGATAGGGACATCATTTATATGGTTTAATAATCGGGGCAACTGGGCAAACAAAATGTGTCGGTTTTAACCACAGGAGAACGTTTAATTTTAAAACAATGATGGCCAAAAACTGAGAAATAATGATTTTTTTTCCATTATTTTCTTATTTTTCCTGTTAAAACTCATATAGAATAAAAAAAATTCTTAGCAAAGTGTACTACCCACAGAAAGCCTAATTGGTGGCGAAAAAAACGAGGTATAGATCATTTTATTGTGATAAGTAGAAATTAAAGGGAGGAGCACTGACAGATGAAAATTGCTCTGGTCCATTAGGGTAAAAACCACTTCTGGGTGAACTGGTTACACTGGAATTGGTAAAACTGAGAAATTTTTTTTTTTTCCTATTTTTTTTTTTTTCCTTGTTTTCCCATTAAAATTCATAGAAAACAAAATAGTTCGAGGGAAAAAATGGCATACAATGAAAGCCTAGTTTGTCTTGAAAAAAACAACCAGGAACTACCTGTATATATTTCATTTCTGTGTCATAAGTAGGGATAAAGTTATTTATGATTAAATAAGGACATAGTTAAACTGTCAAAACTGCTCTGGTCCAGAAGTGGGAAACTAGGTCTGGATGTGAAGCGGTTACAAAAATACCTGAAACCGCTTGCATTTTCGTGTTATAATTTGCATACAGACGTGTATGAATTTGCATTCGCATGTGGAGAATTTGTTTACGCGTTTTCTGCAACGGAATCGCACCGAACTAGCGGAAATGTAGCCTAAGGGCTATTTCACACTGTGGCGCTTCTGGGGAGCTGGCTGGCGATCAGCAAAGCGCTGTGACAAATGTATCTGTGTGGGATCATTCTCACTGCAGCATTTGTGATTTGTATAAATCGCACACATGCTGTATGCAGCATTTTGGGGGCGATTGTGATCTGATGCTCCTTCTCTTAACCTCCTTAGCGGTATGCCCCCACCCCCCCGATTACTGATGATACCCCCGATCGCCCGCTAATACATTACCCAGCCTGGATCCAGCAATCGCGCAGCCTCCCTGGACAGCTCCGCTCTTTTCTATGGTGAAGATCGCACATGACGTCATGAGCAGACCCGATCCTCACCATAGAGAGGACCGGAGCTGTGTGGGGAGGCTGCGAGATCGCTGGATCCAGGCTGAGTAATGTATTAGCGGGCGATCGGGGGGATCATCAGTAATGGGGGGGGGGGGGGGATGCCAGCCACCTGTACTAGCTAGCCTAGTGCTCGCTGAAGCTGTTACAGCCATGGGATCAATTAAAATTATACTGGGGGACTCTAGGCTGCAAAACCTCCTGAGCAGCGTACCGCTCAGGAGGTTAAACCAGAGTCGCAATTCACCAAAAATCACAGGAACTTCTTGCTGCATAATCCTAATCACTGGATGATTCCAATTTGATTTTAGTTATTCGAGTCTGAAACAGCCATGATGCAGCTGTGAATGGCTTCCTCTATCCATCAATTGTCTACAGTACTTTGATTTAGGCCCCATTCACACACGCAATTGGAAAAAGTCTAGTGATTGTAATTTTTGCGTTGCAATTTTGTAGCGGTTGTATGCCGATTGTGCCATTCCTGTTCGCAGAATGAGAATCGCATCACAATTGCTCCTAAAATGCCACATGCAGTGCATTTGCAATTTACGTAAATTGTAAGCACTGCAGTAACAATGGTCCCATAAGGATGCATCTTACATAGTGATTAGCAAAAGCACCCCAGTGTGAATGGGCCCTTATCATGGTTAGAGATGATCGGTGCACATCTATGCAGCTTGGAATCAGAATCCTCAATAACTGCATTGGATTGGAGCATTTGCAAGCTGCCTAAATCTGCGTAACCGTAACATAAAATTTGCACCAACTCGACTTTATCAGCATCTCTAATAGTGTAAAGGTGGTCATACATCTGATGACTTGGTGGCAGCTCGACCATCTGATTTGATTATTATAATTGGATCAAAGGAAAATCGGTGCTGCCAAGAGCTTGTCTGATCGCCGATGCAACAAATTTCAAGCCGAAATTGGTCGCATGTATCTATTGGGCATGCTGCAAGATGTAGTGCCAACATGCTTGATGTACGTGATGTCACACACGCACATGTTACGCTGGCAATCACGTGGGGCGTGTGTATGTGGACGGAGCGCAGAGCCCTCGGCGGACAGTATGCTGCATGCAGCACCGGGGAGGAGGCATAGATTACATGCCCCCTCCCCAGAGCCCCTGATGAGTCATAACCCGCGTGACGAAACGCGTAGGGCGGAGCTTGGAGGACGCACGCTGTACTACCACTGATCGGGAGGAACGCGGCCTGGGCATGTGAGAGGTGACCGGAGCCGGCGGCGATGTGTTATTGTGCTATGCTATGATGCAAGAAACTTTTATGTACGCAGTTTTAAAGTGAACCTAAAGCCTGGAAAAAAAGGAGGCCGCAGTAGCAGCATAGGGGGCGATATATACAGGCTGGGAACGCGAACAATCACTCGCGTTCCCATGCCTGTCGGCCGGTGACGGCGAAACCGGAAGTCGTCCCCGGCGGGTTCTGGAGCATCAGAGCGGGGCTGCGAGGGCACCGATCGGCTGCAGGGGGCTGAGTGAAGCCCCAGGTGAGTTAATCTCATTTTTTTTAACCGGCTTTAGGTTCACTTTAACTTGGAGGCAATTGGGAGCCTATTAAAGCGGTTTTATGCTATGAAAGATGTCTTGGTGTTTTTAGGTTTTAGCAGCACGGATATATGTGATACGCAGAACTGTAAAGAATCTTTCTGGTGAGCAGGTAAAGGAAGGGGGGCGTGTGATCCCCATTATACCCTGGTGACAGCTTATATTCCCTCACGCAGTGTGTGTTTATGCACAAGGGTGTACTGATGAGGCAATACTCACTATGAGAAGGATCGTTCTGCTGTGCTTTTATTTTTAAGGGTCCACGGATTGCAAGTGTTGCTGTGGATAATTGGCGCGACTATTGTACATATATTTTATCGTGACTGGGACTTGTCTCTGTGTATAGTCAGCGGCCTGACAAGGGAGTGAGGACTGAGCGCAACTTCACGGTGAAATAGTTTACAATGGGGTACAGTACCGGGCCAGGGAGGCGGCTGATGCGCTGTCACAAGGCTGATTACTGAGAGATGTCATGCTGAAATCAGCCTGCGGTATATGGGCAAGCTACAGACCTCTCTCCAATCAGATTCAATCAGAGAGAGATCTGTCTCTTGATCGATCTGCCCATACATTATCTAATGTATGGGCAGCTTAATTGTAATTCTCTTTACCTTTATTGTGGAACAATGCCTGACATCGCTGGGGTCCAGGGTTCATATCTGGCGCAGGACACTATTGCATAGTTTCTGCTTGTGTTTGCGGGTTTTTTTCCCACAATCCAAAAACAAACACATCAATAAATTCCAGTTCCACTGCGCTCTCACATACAGCCAATAGAATTCCTAAAAAAAAAAAAAAACCTCCACATCGTGTAATCCAGTTACAGTATCATCATAGATTTTAATTCCACAGTGTGAACCAGGTGATATCACTCGTGCTCCCACCACCCAATACTTGGGAAGTCTCACCCAATTGTGGCCACCTCGTCTTGGGAGAGCGCGGGGTATTCGGAGTGTGGGACGCCGCCCGGTACACAGTGCAGACCAAACCAGGGCCCTAGGAACGCCGCTATGATATTCCTCAACCCTTTTGGGCAGCTTGAATAAATACAAAGTTAATCTGAAAACCTCGATGTCACTGATGTCTTGCTGAAGCATATAGTTTGAGCGTGTGATCCACCTGGAGACGAGGTGGCTACAATTGGGTGAGCCTTCCCAAGTATTGGGTGGTGGGAGCACGAGTGATATCACCTGGTTCACACTGTGGAATTGAAATATATGACAATACTGTAACTGGATAACGCAATGTGGAGTTTTTTGTTTTTTTAGGAATTCTATTGGCTGTATGTGAGAGCACAATGAAACTGGAATTTCTTGATCTTTTTATATTGGACTACCACAGCGAACCCACAGATCTACCTGTTTTGAAAGGAATACTTGTGTAGTGGACTGTTTATTGGTATTGAGGTGGCGCAACCTGTTTGTATTGACAAAAACAAACATAACTTAAAGAGAACCCGAGATGGATCTCCGAGGGGCAGATGGGATACAGAGCCATGCTCTCTGCCTACTGACAGGGCTCTTTGTCCCCCAACCGCCTTTCTCTGCCCCCCCCCCCCCCCACTGCCGCGCTGTAGCCCCCCAAGTTTAGCAACAAGATTTGTCTTGTGGCTGGGGGGCGGCTACAGGTTCTCTGAGCAGTGAGGGTGCTTGGGAGTGCTCTGTTGGCCCCCCTTTTCCTGGGATCCTGGGGGGCCTCCACGTGGCGATCCTGAGTAAGTGCTGAATGCTGCGCAAACTAATCCCCCGCAGGGCAAACATTTTGCGGTGAGTTAGTTGGCAAAACCCTGCATATCCTAGCATGCGAAAGCGAATGCAAATTTGCTTCAGCTATGCCTCATGAATAAGCTAATTAGGCCTCATCTGCTAAGCCTGGTATATAAGGGTTCACTTGGTGATTGACGCACACACCCTTTTTGCAAAATGCTATGAGAGACGCACTGTTTCTCATTGCAGCGTCGTGATCCTGCGGTCACAAATGCGAAAGTGGGCCATTGCGGCCCACGGGAGCAGCGCTTTTTGCAGCTACCTGATCTGCTCAGACCCGCAGATCAGGTAGCCTCTTTTTTTTTTTTTTTTTTTTTTTTTTTTTTTTTTTTTTTTTAAACCCACCTCGGGCTCTCTTTAATTGTTTACTTTCAATATTAGCCTTTTAGTAAGGACCATAATAAGACTTTGATTATGGCTGAGATTATATTGTAAGTTAGTGACGTGACTGCTCTGTACACTACACCTTTTCAGACAAGCTTATATTTTTCTATAGCTAGAATTTTTAAAGCTCACAACCTCATCTGTTAACCCCTTTGTCTACTCCTCCAGTGTCTCCACCCCACTACTCTCTCTCTAGATTGTAAGCTCGCAAGGGCAGGGACATCTACCTTTTGTTTCCTTTTTCTGCACAAATTTATCAAATGAACATCTATCAGTATTGGTGATGTTTTTCAAGCTACATATCAACTGTATGTATTAGTACTTGTATAATAAAAAGATCAAGACATTTCTGGCGCTGATCCTTCCAATGATTTTGTTCTGTTTGTGTCCACCCATAGGAGAAGATGCAGGACATATACTGGATGCTACAAGTCTGCCTGCGTAGTGTAGAGCATGCCGATCGCACTGGATCACTCTTTGCCTTTATGCCGGAGTACTACCTTAATGTGGCAATGAATAGCTACAACGCCCTTAAAAACTACTTCAGTCCTGTGAGCAGCATGGAGGACCTTCCAGGTATGGCAGTGTCAACAACACCTGATACTCTAGAATAATCCAGCTATACTGTACAAGTGTACTGTACAGAGATTGTAGTGCTTCTGATGGGGTGGACTAGTCCTGTTTATCCAGTCCACAGCCGGCAGAGAAGCTATGCAAAATATCATCTGATTCTGACCAGGACTGTGGAGTCGGATACATTTTGGGTTGCTGTAGTTGGAGTCATGACTCACTACTGCGCTTCCGGCCAGAAGGAGGACGCGCGGTAATGACGTTACATGCAGTCAGCACTTTACGTGTGACGTGAATGGACCGCATAGGATACTGCGGTTTTCTGGGTGAGTAAACCCCCCCCCCCCCCATCTCCCGTGGTCACAGCTGGATCATTTGCATTTTAAATCCGAGTAGTTACAAATATGTAACTAGTCGGAAGCCCATCACTGGTTTCATATACTGAGGAGTCCACGGCCCTGGTAAGTATTAGACTAAGGAGTCGGAGTCTGAGCCACTTTAGGTACCTGGAGTCGGAACTGGAGTCGGTGGTTTCATAAACTGAGGAGTCGGAGCTGGAGTCGGTGGTTTCATAAGCTGAAGAGTTGGAGTCGGATAATTTTTGTACCGACTCCACAGCCCTGATTCTGACCTCCAATGAATAAGTATTTTGGTGTGTTGTGAGATTGTAGGTCCTCTGCATAACTGAGTGTAAACGTTATAGAACACCTTGGGCATGTGGAGGCGGCCAAATGTATTTCCTTTTAAACAATACCAGTTGCCTGGCAGACCTGCTGATCTTTTTGGCTACAGTAGTGTCTAAATCACACAACTGAAACAAGCATGCAGCTAATCAAAGTCTGACTTCAAGTGAACGCAAGATGACCATGATATGGAGGCTGCCATATTTATTTCCTTTTAAACAGTACCAATTGCCTGTCATGTTGATCTTTTGGCAGCAGTAGTGACTGAGTTACAACCCTGAAACAAGCTAATCCAGTCAGACTTGAGTTGGAGCACCTAATCTGCATGCTTGTTTGTGGATTATGGCTAAAAGTATAAGAGACACAGGATTAGGGGAACATCCAGGCAACTGGTATTGTTTAAAAGCGATACAATTTGGCAGCCCCCATATCCCTCTCAATTCAGGTGTCCTTTAAAGTGGATCCGAAATAAAAAACTAACTAACAAGTAACTTGTCTATATATCTTAACTAAAGTTTAGATGGTTTGCCCACCAAATCTAGCTGCAAACAGCTTCAACGGTATATGATCATTTATTCCTGTGATACAATGAGAGCAACTATGTTCTGCTTGTGGTCATTACACACAGGCAAGCTGCTCTGCATCTCCACCCCTCAGCCTGTGAAATCTTCACTCCCCTTTGCCTCTGAAATCTCTGGCCAGTAACACCACCTCCTCCTCCTGTCCAGACTGAGCTCCCATAAGCCCTTGCTACATGAGTCTGAGTGCCTAGGCTCTGGAGGAGCTGTGAGCAAGGCTTATTTAGTTTATTGGGAATTAGGGTATTACAACAAAAATAAAAAAAGTATTTGGCTTGAGGAATGCTCTATAAACTATATGAAAGGAACACAATTATGCAATGACTAAAAGTTTTATCTCTGAATGACTTTTTATGGTTGCTTTTGTTAGGAGACGGAATTTTAGGGTTGAAGTGTTGGATTGCGAGTGATAAATGAGACGCACTGAAATATTTAGAACTTGTTAAACTCGCTATGGACAAAATAGAAAGATGGACAATTTAGGGCATTGGCTGGTATATATTCAAGGGGATACGATACAATGACATGTCAGTGGATTTTGAATATTGATGGAAGGCGAGAACAAAGGATGCACGGTCATACTACGCTGCTTACTGGTAGAAGAACCAGCAGATTGATAGATTAAAATTTAATACATTTTGTTTCCCGATTGAAGATTGCATTCTAACATTCATCCGCAAACTAGAGGGATGATGAGACAAAACAGTGAGTGATCTGCTGCTGTAGAGATTTGGTTGTAGGGTCTTTCTGTATTCTGCTATAAACCTTCTTTCCCACCTTTCCATACCTATCTGTGCCTGTCGGTCAGATGTCCTATGGCTGGAGCTGCCAGATTTGTTCAATGACCTCTCCACTGTGACTGCAATGGAAAATTGCTACATGTGATTGTTTGTTTAACCTTTTAGCAGCCAATTTATTTAGAGGTTTGTAAGTCCCCCAGGCCAATTTATTTTAGCACATTATTTCTTTCTTATTTGTCACATTTGTTTGCTTCTAAATACCGGTAGTACAGCTGTATTGTATATTTATGGCTACTTGTCACTAGGGGGCAGTGTGAGACAATAATAGATAACTTCTGCTTTCAAGAGAACCCGAGCTGGATCTTCGGAGGGCAGATGGGACACAGAGCCTCATGACGTGCCTCTGTGTCCCCCAACCACCGCTCTCTGCCCACCCCCCACCGCCACGCTATAGCCCCCGAGATTAGCAACTATATTTGTCGCTAACTCAAAGGTAAACACAGGGGAGAGGAATTCCCTGTACAAAACGCCCGCCAGGGGCATTCCTACAGGGTTTTCTGAGCTGCCATTGGGCACCTCTCTCTCTCTCTCTCTCTCTCTCTCTCTCTCTCTCTCTTTGGCCATGCCTCCGGCCAGGGGAGCCTCTAGGCATAGGCAGTACAGGCCATTGCCTAGAGTGCCATTGGTCCTGGCGGTGCCATGCTGCTGGATTAGGCCACGCCCCCTGACTGAAGCCATGCCCCCTGTCTAAGCCCCACCCCCACGGGTGTTCTATTACTTGCTTATGCTGCATCTGCTTAGCGTAAGTTGCAGGGAGCTGCCATTGTGTCCTTATGTGCCTTGTACATCCTTTTTCACCCCTTTGTGCCTCCTTCTGTCCCTTTTGTGTCTCCTTCTGTCTCCTTGTGCCTCTTTCAGTCCCTTGTGCCATGTCTGATCCCCTGTTTGTCCTTTTGTCTCCCTTTATGCCTCCTGTCTCCCTTTGTGCCTCCTTCTGTCTTCATGTGCCTCCTTCAGTCCCCCTGTGCCACATCTGCCTCCTTCTGCCCCCTCCCGTCCCTCCTTATGTCTCCTTGTACCTTTCTTTTTCCCCCGGTGCTACCTCTGCCCCCCTGTTCCTCCTTCGGTCCCACTCTGCCTCCTTCAGTCCCACAGTGCCTCCTTCTGTCTCCCTTTGTGCCTCATTCTGTCTCCATGTGCCTCTTCAGTCCCCATGTGCTACCTCTGCCCCCTGCGCCTTCCTCTGTCCCCCTGTGCCTCCTTCTGTGCCCCTTTGTGCCTTCTTCTGTCCCCCTCTGCCTCCTTCTGTCTCCCTGTGTCTCCTTACATCCCCCTCTGCCTTTTTCTGTCACCCTTTTGTGCCTCATTCTGTCCCCCTTTGTGCATCCTTCTGTTCCCCTTTGTGCCTCCTACTGTCTCCCTGTGCCTCCCATTGAGTTTTTTTTCTGTCCCTCATCGTGCCTCCTTCTGCCTCCTTTGTGTCTCCTTCTTTCCTCCTGTGCCTCCTTTTGTCTCCCCTTGTGCCTAAATCTGTCCCCCTTTGTGCCTCCTTCTGTCCCTGTGTCCCTCCTTCAGTCCCCTGTGCCTCCTTCTGTCCTTTTTTGTGCCTCCTTCTGGCCCTCATGCCTTCTTCTTTCCCCCTGAACCACCCGTTGCCCCTCTGTGTACCCCCTTCTGTCCTCCTGTGCCTCCTTCTGTCCTCCTGTGCCTCCTTCTGTCCTCCTTTGTGTCTCATTCTGCCCCCATTGCGGTTCCTTTTGTTGCCAATTTTGCCTCCTTGTGTCCCCGTGTGCCTCCTTCTGTTCTCTTGTGCCTCCTTCTGTCCTCCTTTGTGACTTCTTCTAACCCTTGGGCTTCCTTCTGTCCCCCTGTGCCTCCCTATGTTACCTGTGTGCCTTATTCAGTCCCCCTGAGCCTCCTTCTGTCCCCCTTTGTGCCTCATGAAAGTGGAGCCCTGCCTATGTGTATTTTCTGGTGAAACGCTGCCCGCATTGTGTATTTTCTGGTGAAACGCTGCAGCCTTTGTGTATTTTTCTGGTGAAACACTGCTGCAATAAGTGTAATTGCTGGTGAAACACTGCCGCATTATGATTATTTTTTGGTGAAACATTGCTGCATTAGGATTATTTTTTGGTGAAACGCTGCTGCAATACGAATATTTTCTGGTGAAACGCTTCCACAATACGTGTATATTCTGGTGAAACGCTGCCGTATTACGATTATTTTCAGGGGGGGGAGGGGGGGCGCCACAGGTTTTCTCACCTGGAGTGACAAAATGGCTAGAGGCACCCCTGCCTCCTGCCACTCCCCCGCCTCCCTGCACGCTATGAGAGACACACAGTCTCTCAGTGCAGTGTTGTGACCTATACGTCACAAAAGTGAAAGTGTGCCATTGTGGACCAAGGGAGCGTCGGGGAGCGGCATTTTTGGCGGTTACCTGATTCGCTCAGCCCTGCGGATCAGGTAGCTTACTTTTTTCATTTGTTGAGCCCACCTAGGGCTCTCTCAGTTTCTATATCTTCTGCTGGGCAGAGAAACATCAAAGCATTCTATAGAATTTACAGCATGACGAGTCTTATTTTAAGCAGCTAATTGGTTAAAACATTACCAATACTGGTACATGTTCATTTTGCTGAAGTTAAACAGAAACCGGAAACCCTAGAGAGAGAACCCTGCCCACGTGAGCTTACAATCTAGAGGGGTAGCAGGTTGGAGACAGTAGGGATGAGACGAAAGGGTTAGCGGATGAGACTGTGAGACTCCAATGCTAGCTGTAACAAATTATAAGTTTATCTGAAACGGTGGGTTTTTAAGGGCAAGTTTGAATGTTTCCTGGCTTGGATTGGCTATGGTATAAAATGCCAAAGAAGAGATGACACTAGTGAGAAGCTTTGGATGTGGGAGTGAGAAGGAAAAGAGACCCATGGGGAAGTGAAGGTTCCGGGAGGAATGGTACCTGGAGATGTATGGATGGGACAGCTTATGTAGAGTTGCGTATGACAGGTTTAGGAGTTTCAACTGGTTCCTTTGGGTAGTTGGCAGCCAACAAAGGGATTGTCTGAGATGACTCACCTTTGTATAGACACACAGCTTAGAATCCTGTGCTGAGGAGGAGAGAGGATGACTGAGAGATGCTCTGCTGCAGCTACTATAATGGTAGATCTGAGATGCAGGTTCATGCATTTTATTTTTGTCTTTAGGTTATGAGGAGACACTGACGCGTCTGGCTGCCATACTTGCTAAGCACTTTGCTGATCCACGAATCGTTGGGACCGGTGAGTCATCTTGTACTGTGCTACGTACTAGTCAGAGCATAAATGATTTGGTTACTGCTAATACCTATTGATATGAGTGTTCCTTAAAGGGGGCCTGAAGTCCATTAAAGAAAAAAAAGTAACATACTTCAGTAAAGGGAAGCCTCTGGCTGGTCCAGAGGCCTTCCAAAGCCCCTCCGTTCCTGCAATGGGACCCTGTTTGAAAAATCTGACATTATTGTTGATTATTGCTCGTGGCTGCACTCCCCTTCGTGAACAAGCATGGCGGCACTGCAAACACACATGGAGGGCTGTGCCTGCACAGAAGCGCTTAGCCACTTGTGCATGGCTTTTTTGTCAATGCATTAACAGCTCTGTGCAGCTGCCCATGTGGCCTTGCTAATGCACAGTGGGGAGCGCGTCCTGCAGCGGAGGGGTTCCTGGACATTGGGGAAGCCTCTGGAGGGCTTCCTCTTCTGATGTAAGCATGAATTTTTTAGTGTTACTTTTTTCCTCTTCTCATTCACTGGGATATACTGAAGATGAAGATAGCAGCCCTGTCTTCTATACTCCCTGCAGAGATTCTCCCATCACATCACAATCTAACACCTCCCCTCTGTTTCCCTTCTGCAGACATCAAGGACTCTCTGATGCAAGCGCTGGCCAGCTACGTCTGTTACCCCCATTCCCTGCGGGCTGTGGAGAGGATTCCTGAGGAGCAGTGAGTCATGCACATACATCAACACTACTGTAGTTATTGAGGATAGAGGAGAGAGGCTATTGCACATAAGCATCAATTAAGAACTTGTAGTTCCACAATATGCAGGCCTTTAGACAAGTCTGGAATACCAGGCATGCTGGGCAGTTGGTGAAGATGCACAGATCATCTCCGTGAGACGCATGAGGACATTTCTTGCTGAGGGAAGCCAGCCTTGTTTCACATGAACTTGCTTTATCTGTGGTCCTTGTTAGGGCTGTAGCTTGCTAGTATAGCGAATACCTTGTATATTAAGTCCACCCCTGCTAGCGGCTGACCAGTCCCATCTTTCTTCCAGGCAGATCAGCATGATGAAGAGCTTGCTGGCACCTTATGAGCAAAGACCCTGGGCCCAGACGAACTGGATCCTGGTGCGGCTGTGGAGGGTGAGTGTGGGAAAATGATGGCGGTGCACCATAAGGCTAGCTTCGCACTAGAGACCAAATTGGACTGTTCTCTACAACATACAAATCGACATGTTGATGGATCCTATATTATCTATAATAAAAGTGCAGTATGGTGTTTTTGGCGCTCAAATCAAATTAGTTCAAGTAAAATCCTCATGATGACAGACCAGCAAAGCACGCTCAGTATCCAATACAATTGTCTCCTCTGGAATCATTAAATCTTCATCAGCATTCCTCAAAAAAGTAAAAACAGACACTTTTGTTGTAGTATGTCCTTACAAGGCAGTAACACTCGACCACCAAGATTCCACATGTATGAGAACCTGCAACTGTACCCACACGCAAGCCCCTGATGAGTCCTGTGGGACGAAAAATGCATAGGGCGGAGCTTGATTGATGGTGGATGCAGGACGCTGAAAACAACCCGGGACTTTTAATATACAATGCGCATGATTTTATCTCCAATTTGTAGATTTAAAGGCTGAAGGCTACGCAGGAGGCTTGCCTGCTTAGGAATACTGCCACCTAACAAACAATATCTGCTGGTCTGTGGTCGGTCAGCCAGTGAATCTGGTGAGCAGTTTAGTTTGTTACAGGTGATGGATTATCACATCTGGGTTTCGTTGTAGGTTCTCAAACACGTGGAATCCAGGGACGGATCTAGGGAGGGGGGGTCTTGATCCGTCCCTGGTGGAATCTTAGTGGTCGGTTGTTACTACTCGATCCTCTGCTGGCTTAGTCTGGCTGCACACTCGCCCCCATCGTGCTCCCATTGCCGGGAGCATTGTGCGCCTGAGCAGTAGTCTGGGGTGGACCGCGTATACTCAGTATGCCCCGACTGAAGGACTCAATAGGCCAGCTAGCGGAGGTTCGAGGCGGCCCAGGAAGGACAGTGAGGGAGTGAAGGGCTTGAAAGCGGCTAGAGGAAGCCTCAGATATGTAAAAATGTTTTTTTTTTTTTTTCAGTTTCCTTCAAGTAGGTCAATGGTTATAGAATTTTATACCAAAAAGACAAAACTGTTGAGGTCACAAGCACACTAGATATATTTTCTTTCTCTAGCTATGGCTAGGACTATTAAATACACACTACAAATAATAGAAGAAAACAGTAACATGAGTTACCGTATATACTGTACTAGATACATTTTTTTTACAGCTACTTGAGACTAAAAACAAGGACAACTTTTTTATAAAGACCTAATATTCCTGACACTTTGATCTCATATGGCTGGGTAGGATTTGCATGTAAATTTTTTGCATTTTTCAACCTGTGTGCGATCTCTGAGCGTTCTCTGTTATCTTTTTGGGTCAAGGCTTCAGCCATGGCTCTTAATACAGATAATTCACATTGAAGGGGGTAGCCCATGTTCCAACACTATCAATATTGTATACACTTTTCTCTTCTTGCTTTGCCAGGGCTGTGGATTTGGTTACCGGTACACCAGGCTGCCACACTTGCTGAAAACCAAACCAGAGGATGCCAACCTGCCCAGCCTGCAGAGTGAGTGACAGTGGAGGATCTGGGTGCAGCATGTACTGATGTGTGTGTATAACTGCTTCTTATACTTTGCAGAGCCTTGTCCATCCACTCTCCTGCAGGGGCACATGGCACACCTACTGCAAGGGGACCCCGAACTGGCCTCCAGCTTTCTGAACAGCGCCCTCAACCAGCTTAATTGGGCATTTTCTGAATTCATCGGCATGATTCAAGAGGTGAGGGGTGTGGGTGAAGGGGGTTGATATTGTATGGTGGGTGCAATGAGGGTGAGAGATGACTGGAGAGGGATTAGAGCTGATGCGGTTGTACATTGGATGATTGCTATCTCTATTCTGCAAGCTCGGTGTAATATGCCTTCTTAAAGAGAACCTGTAACCAAAAAAAGTTCCCCTGGGGGTACTCGCCTCGGGAGGGGGAAGCCTCAGGGTCCCAATGAGGCTTCCCACTCCCCTGTAGCTGCAGGCCGTCCAGCACTGGCTCCCAAAAGTGCCCGGCAACCTCGACAAGCGCTGATTTATTTACCTTTCCTGGCTCCAGCGGGGGCGCTGTTGCGGTGCTCCGCACGGAGCTAGGCGAAAATAGCCGATCTCCGTCGGGTCCGCTCTAGTGCGCAGGAGACGATCAGCTATTTCCGCCTATCTCCGAGCGGAGAGCTGATACTGTGCCTGGGGTCGAGCCGGGAAGGTAAATACTTACATCCCTGCTGTTTGGGGAGCTTTATCTCCGCCGCTGTGGGACACAGGAGGACGGGGGAAAGCCTCAATAGGATCTGGAGGCTTCCCCCACTCAATGTGAGTACCACCCCCCCCCCCCCCCCCCCCCCCGGGGGAGGTTTTCTTCATTACAGGGTTTCTTTAAAACAGAAGGTATTTGCGATAATTCAGCTTTTAAATGAGTAACCGTGGCTACCCACAATGCATCACTCCTGAATATGCAAATTATCTCTTTACACCCCTGAAGCGAGGCTAGCATCCAGAACCACTGGTGTATAGCAAGCCTATAGCTTATACATTTTACAGAACCATACCAACCCCACATGCAAACAGCTTGTTTCGGACTGTTGGTCCTCATCAGTACATGGCAGGGAATATCAATATATGGCTCTGGGATAGGGGCTTGGGTCGGTACAACAGAATGCCCAAGCAGCTCAGGGTGACCCAGAACCACAAGGAAAGTATAGGGGACTAAAAGAGACCAAAAAGCCCTCCTACAAAAAAAATCAATGGTCGGTGTAGAGTGCCTTCTTAAAGTGGAATTGAACTCTGAACGCCCTCTCTGTTCTAAAAGATACACAACATCATGATAACCTTGAAACAAAAAACATGTCTGTGTTACAGTGGATACAAATCCTAAAATAAATCTGCAGTTTCTACTTCCTGATTCATGGAGGCAGGCATGTTGTTTATAGCCTGTACTTTCAAATGGGCTTATGTGCCATAGGCAGTCATGTGACACAGGGGGAGATCAAATTACAACTAATGATTAGACGCAAATAAGGGGGAATTACACAGGCTAAACTCTTTAACCTCTTGAAGACCGCGGTGTTAAACCCCCCCCTAGTGACCAGGCCATTTTTTGTTAATTGGGCCACTGCAGCTTAAGGCCAAGCTGCAGGGCCGCACAACACAGCACACCAGTGATTCCTCCCCCCTTTTCTCCCCACCAACAGAGCTCTCTGTTGGTGGGGTCTGATGCCCCCCCCCCCCCCCAGTTGTTTTTATAAATATTTTCTTTATTATTGTTTTATTAACCTTTACTATTTTTTTTTTATTTATTTTGTTATTCCCCCTCCCTCCCCCCCACCAGCCAATTAGCGTGATGGGCTGTCATAGGCTTCAGCCTATGACAGCCGATCACTCCCCAGCCTATGGAGGAGACAGCCATGTCACACGGATGTCCCCAGTACAGCGCTGCTGCAGATTGCAGCTCTAACAGTCTCAGCGGTGATCGCTGCTGGGAGACTGAAGGCAGAGCGTAACTTTGCCTTCCAAGCAGGAGATGCGCGCCCAGGTCGGCAAGTAGTTAAATATGCACGGGGTGCATTTCTGTTCTATTTTCATTGTGTCCTGTGCAAGAGTTCAGGTCAACTTTAAAACAAGGTATTTTTTGCGATAATTCAACTTCCAAGTAAGTGTAAAGGCAGAAAAAAGTCAGATACTTACCTCTGGATCCTATAGAACCTTCCTTGTCCTCTGCCCAACGTTGTCACCCACGTTGTGTGTACTTGACCAGTTGGTAGTTGGTTGAATACACATATGTGAGCCCTCGGGAGGCTTCAGAAGCACTCCTGTCCCTGAGTGCTTCCAGAGATGGGTGGCTCCATACTGTGCATGTGTGAGCATGGTTACGTGCGCACTCTCTTGTGCTCAATACAGAGCCGCCTGTCTTCGGGAAGCACACGGGGGCTCAAGTGCTTTCGGAGGCTGCAAGTTAAATGGGAGTGACAGCGTTGGAACGAAGAGGAGTATAAGTGAGGACCGGTAGGGCTCTATAGGTTCCAGCGCCTTCCGTGTCTATAGGTAAGTATCTTCCCACAATGCACCACTGCTGAATATGCAAATTATCTCTTAATGCCTCTGAAGCCAGGCTTACATCCAGAACCACTGGTGTATAGAAAGCCTATGGCTTATACATTTTACAGCTGATCTTGTATAAATGCTAAGAAGGAAACACTCCCTGTGTTTTAAAGGGAACCTGAACTGAGTAAAAATATTTAAAATAAACACATGATGTAGCTGCAAATGAATATTACATACTAACCTCACTGTCAGTTCCTCTCAGAAGCTCACCATTTTCTTCTTACAGTGATCCCCTCCAGTTCTGACAAGATTTTGTCAGAACTGAAATATACCAGTTGCTGTCAGTTATATACCAGCTGTTGTCAGTTACAACTGAATGTGCAAGGTAATGTCCATGTTTCCCTATGGCTCAAGGGGGCAATATTACAGTTTAACAGTGTGCTGACAAGGAAGCTGTTATGGGGTAATGGCCATTTTCAAAATGGAGGACAGAGAATTCCATCGATTACAGTGGATAAACAGGACACAGGAGAGGAGAAAGCGATTTAGGAGTAGACTGCATGGGAGGTAAGTATGACCTGTGTATGTTTATTTTGACTTTTTTTTTATTTTCAGTTCAGGTTCCCTTTAAAGTTTCCCAGCCGTATTGTGGTTCTCTATGGATGAACAGCTGTTTTTAACCTTGGAACTATTTACTGTGTGCTCCAAGTGACTTCTCCCATACACTAGGGGTTTGACATATATAATTTTAATTCAATCAGCAGATAGGAAGCAAGTAAAATTTACCACAGTGGTGAGACAAGCGACAATAGAAAAACGTACAGGCGTTAACCCTTCCTTGTGCAAGCCCTCTCTATAAAGTAAAAACTTCTCTTGCATTTCCTGCTTTCCACAGATACAGCAGGCAGCTGAACGTCTGGAGAGGAATTTTGTTGACAGCCGGCAGCTGAAAGTTTGTGCCACTTGCTTTGACCTGTCAGTGAGCCTCCTGCGAGTCCTGGAAATGACGGTGACTCTGGTACCGGAGATCTTCCTGGACTGGAGCCGCTCTTCCTCTGAACTCCTGCTGAGACGTCTGGCCCAGGTGTGACTCCTCTCTCCAGTAGAGAGATACTTCTGTACTGATTGTTAGCCATTTTTTCTCACGGTTTGTTATGTCACCATCCAACCCCTATCATCATACACCTTGTCACGGTTTTACCTCTCACCTACTCACATATCATTTAATACAAATGCAAAATCAACGGAGAATAGCTGCCAAGGAGTAAACTCCTGTGCCGGTGCCAAGCCTCGACCGGATTGCTCAAACGGTCTATGTACTACCAAATCGAAGAAAAAGGCGGCACACCACTGGCTGCAGACTGTTACAGACACTACATGTTACGGACACGCAGGTCCTTCATCAGGTGTATAACCAGCTGTTGAAGAACCTGCGTGTCCGTAACGTAGTGTCTGTTCCGTAATACAGCAACAGTCTGCAGCCATTGGTGTGCCGCCTCTTTCTTCCATCACATATTTACCCTTCTTCCATCCATGCCATATGTCCGTACTCTCCCCTACCTACCCAGCCCAATCATACCGCCCAACTTTTTTAGATGTGAAAGAGGGACACTCTAAGACACACCTCTAACCACACCCATGCCCCACCTCTAATCACACCCGTAGCCACACATGCCACTAAAAACCTATAGGTAAAAGTTGTAATTTTAGAATTTAAACCACACTGTTCCATTCTATCTTCACTAGTTTTTCTTCATATTAATGCTTGAAATTTAAGAAATATATTAATTAAAATGATAGGAATAAAGTCTGGAGTCAATTAAAACTTTTCAGTAAAAAAAAACAACGCATGTTGTTCCTGTCCCTCCGAAAAAGGGAAAGTTGGGAGCTATGAGCCTAACTCATGGCGTCCACTGTCACTTTGAGCTGCGCATCCCTCATTCCTACTACCATCTTACTATGTACAACCCCTTTACCATGTTCTTATCCCACATCATATTTGCCTGTTATTGCCCCCTGCTATTACTGCCCTCTTTGTATTTTTTTTCCATATAACGTTTTACCGGTCACAATTTTTTTTGGCTCATCCACTCTCTTACACTCCCCCATCATCCACAACCATCTACGGCATTCCTTGCACACCTGCCTGTCCTGCAGTCCCCACTGGCAAAAATGTGTTGTGCTCAATGGGCATGTATTTGCTGGTGTTTTTGTAAATATCTTTCCTGGTTAGAATCCATTTTTTTTTTTTTTACCATAAATTAAGTGCACATCTTACATTTAATTGAAACTGAGTTTTCCAGTCTTTTAAAGAGGAACTCCAGTGAACATGTTTACTGTTGGCAGGTGATGTAGTTGCTGCATGGTTTTTGGCAGTTGGAAACAGCTGTAAACGGCTATTTCCCACAATGCAACAAGGTTCAAGAAACTGCCAAGAGTACATACTTTTCTTCTTTCTGGTGGGAGGGGTTTCAGCACAAAATCAGCCATACAGTGCCCCCTGATGGTCTGTTTGTGAAAAGGAATAGATTTCTCATGTAAAAGGGGGTATCAGCTACTGATTGGGATAAAGATCAATTCTTGGTCGGAGTTTCTGTTTAAGCAGACACTTTCTATAATCCTCTCATGTTGCTGCTGCTTTTATGGACAGTAAAACGCTGTGTATGGTCATGGTGAGCTGTGACAGAACTTCCAGCTGTGCAGGGTATATACAGCCAGCTGCACACATGTAGGATTGTATCTGGAGGTGTGTGTGTGTGTGTCTCTCCAAGACTGGCAGATGGTATAACACTAATTTTATTTTATTCTGGCAGCTCCTGAACCAAGTGCTGAATCGGGTGACGGCGGAGAGGAACCTGTTTGACAGAGTGGTCAATCTGCGGCTCCCAGGTCAGTACACAAATTGTAACTCCATCCTCTTAGGGCTAAGCCACAGGTGGTAGTCACTGTGACTTGTAGCTAGCAGTTGATTCACATTTGCAGTGACCACTGCCAAACTTAAAGAGGAACTTTAGGGCCATGGCCCTTAACACACATTGTGGGAGGGGTTTCACCACAATATGAGCCACACAGATCCTCCTGATGATATATAATCGAGAAAACATAAAGATTTCTGGTGGGAAAGGGGGTATCAGCTGATGAAGTTTAATCCTGAGTTATTTCCCCTTCAAGTTGTAGCCTCCAGAACCCCAACACTTAAGGCCTCTTTTCCACGGACTGTTGAACTGTGTGCTCAGTGAGCAGCTACCAGGCAGCAGTGAGCAGTTGTGAAAGTTTGAGAGGCATTTCACTGCCTATCAACAGTCTGTGGAATAGAGGCCTAAAGGTGATCTGTGCAATGGAATTGGCACCCAGGAAATTCAGATGCTGCACCTGGATGAAATGTTCTGGAGGCTGCAGGATTTCCATAAAGGACACAACAGGGGAGAATGTGAGAGTAGTCCGTGTACCTGCATTGCAGGGCTGCCCCATTCAACTATGCTAAACGGGACAGCGCTGAAAATGTGCATGTTGCCAGAATGCACTGCTGTGCGTCCCTTTTTAGCATTGTCTGATCTACTTGTATATGACACGGTGAGATACGTTGTGGAAGAGTGCTCAGGCCTTTACACTTGCCAGTAGGTTAAATGAGAAAACCTTAAGCTTTGGTAGAATGCAGCAGATGATGCCAGTGAAAAAAGTGCGGCAGTGGTGGCTTCAAAGATTGATGCGTGGGCTTCCTTATTATCCAGCAGTGGCTGGATAGTGTAATGGTTAAGGGCTCTGCCTCTGTCCTTTTCAGTAAGGAGTTCTTGGACTAGACTCTCTAACACTGCAACTGCCTACTGAGTGTGCTCTATTTGCTGCCTTGCAAGCGCTTTGAGTCCAACAGCAGAACCGTGCTATACAAATACTGAAATTATTATTAGCAGTAGCTGGATAGTGTACCCGAAGCTCGGGTACAAAATCAGATACCTTAAGAGAGGGAACCCTCAGAATCCTATTGAGTCTTCCCACGCTACTCCGTGGTTCCTCGATGCTGATCGCGACCTCCCGAAAGTTTAGCGACAATGAATTGTCACTAATCATATAGGGGCTGTGCAGCTCCTCTTCCTGGATCAAGTGCGCGCGCAATAGCCGACTGAGCCTGCATGCACGGTATCACAGAGCCACAAGCTCTGTGCTTCTGCACACGTGGGCTTGTTCGGCCATTCACATTGGGGGCTGTGCTTAGCAAAGGGGTGCTTGCGACAACTGAGGGAAGCCTCATTAGGTTCCTGAGGCTTCCCTCTCTACATAGTAAGTGTCAGATTTTGGGTTCTGCCTCTGACACAGGAGACCAGGGTTCGATTCTCGCCTCTTCCTGTTCAGTAAGCCTGCACCTATTCAGTAGGAGACCTTGGGCAAGTCTCCCTAACACTGCTACTGCCTATAGAGCGCGTCCTAGTGGCTGCAGCTCTGGCGCTTTGAGTCCACCAGGAGAAAAGCGCAATATAAATGTTACGATTATTATTATTACCAACCTGCATTGAGGGAGGCCTCCATCTTTTCACCAGGGCAAAAACAAACCGTTCTACAGCAATCCCTGGGCACCTAATATGATGTTAATTGCTATTGGATGATGGAGACCAGTCAAAAAACCTATACATAATTAAAGCCAAGCTTAAAGCACACAGGAAGTTTTGTCTCGATAAAGTTATTTATGGATTTGTAATAGGCTGCATTATGCTGACTTTCCTTCTGATGTTTGCTTTACATTATTTATGCAAAATGTTAAAATGTGCAAGAAGTTAAAAAAGAAACCAAAAATACACAATAATACCCTAATGGCATTATAAATCAAAATCTTTCAAGTCAAATAAGACCATACGGTAATAGACTATAAATTCTTCATAAGGATGCATTTTTACACACTGGGGATAGAAATACTTGTAACACAATAAATTCAAAAGAGCAATAAAGGATTAGCGTATTATGATGTTATAGTTTCTGTGCGCTGGTTGAAGGTTTCTGGTACCCAACCTCAGTGTCCAAGAAGTCTCAACTGCAGAGTGCTAAACCTACTTAGGACCAGTTCACATGGGCGTCCCGTGGCATCTCGCTCAAATGCTTTTCTGCTAGCGATTTGGCAACCTCTGGCTGCACTTCCTGTCATTTGGCATTTTTGGCATGACTACCGCAGGGGAGACACGGAAGTGCGGTGCTTAGCGATCCTGGAATAAAGGAGATGATGGGAAAAAATGTGATCGAGTGTGGCATTTGCACAAACTGTATGTCTTTGGTTCTCATCTTGGTTCTCCTCTTGAGCATTGACAGCAACAGATTCTAAATGCAAATAGAACACTTGAAATGAACTCTGGACCTTGTATCTGCTTATTGTAATTGTGATAATGAGGGAATAACAAACCTCTGGCTAGGCCTGAACGATTTATGGTTTTTAGACCGAAATCGCGATCACGGAAACGACGATTCCGTGATCGCGAACGTGGCGATTTCTCACGATTTCCCCCCCTGCTGTGTAGCAGTGTACCATTTCAGGCCGGCAGTCTATCTCCCGCTTGCCGCTCCGTAGCGGCGACTTAGCGGCTCTCACTATCTCCTTCCTTGTGGCCACCTCCACCGGCGCCCACGTCATCACCCTCCGCCTTGCCTAGCATGTCCTTGGCTGGGAGGGCGGGGGCGGCTGCTGCAGGCTCACACTCTTTCGCTCCGCCCAGCCTAATACCTCATCAGCAGGACGGACGGCAAACTCCCCCCACAGACTCTCGCTCTGTTTCTCTCCGCCTAGCCTAGCGCGTCATCAGCTGGGCGGGCGGCAGTACTGTCAGGCAAGAGTTCGTACATCAGATCAGACAGATCACGCTGACACCCTGTATGTACTTCATCCACTCTGTGTGTATGCAAGATGATGTGTGCTTGGCAGTGTGGGCACTGTGCATTCGCGCTGAGATGACTGTGAGCTGGACTTTCTGATTAGAATGAATATATATATATATATATATATATATATATATATATATATATATATATTATACTAATCACACAGTCCAGCTCACAGTCACATCAGCTCAAATGCACAGTGCCCACACTGCCAAGCACACATTATCTTGCATACACACAGAATATGCATAATAAATTCTATCTCATAAGCCAAATTGTGGTTCTGTTGTGTTAGGGCCTACTGCCAGTAGTCTTGCGGCAATCGCGTTGTGATCACGCGTTCCCTAATCTCCACCTTTTTTCTCTAGTCTCTCACCTAAATTCACATAATGCAGTAAGGTTTACAAACATGACACAGTGACATTATACCACCAATTTGATAGTATGATGTTATTTTCTGTCACTGCATGTTTGTAAATGTTACTGTGTACATTGTGAATTTAGTGCTAAAGCTGGATTTGAAGAAAATCGTGAATCGAATCGAAATCGCAATTTTTGACAGAAATCGTGCGATTCAATCTTTTCCTAAAATCGTTCAGGCCTTCCTCTGGCCATGGGTGAAGCCAATTGTCCCATTACTTTTGCTCCCTTAACAAGTGGGAGGCACATACACAAACTGTTGTAATTCCTACACTGTTCACCTTATTTGGATGAAAATACCCTCAAATTAAAGCTGACAGTCTGCTGTTAAAACACGTCATGTTCATTTCAAATCCATTGTGGTTGTGTATAGAGCCAAAAATGTCCAAATATTCATGGACCTGACTGTACATTTTGAAATCACTGGTGGGGACATATTTAGTTCTGCCAGGTGATCTCGGCGAAAGGCTCGTTTACTGAGAGTTCTATGCCCAGAGGGAAATGCTGCTTGTTTGGCAGTTGGAAAAAGTTGCTATTTCCCACAATGCAATGCTGTTCATAGACCGCAAACTGTCTGGACCATGGCCACGACATCACAGTGTGGGAGGGGCTTCACTACAATATCAGCCATATAGACCCAATGAGGATCTATTTGAGAAAAGGTAACGATTTCTCGTGTGGAACTTTAGTTCCTCTTTAAGTAATGAGTGCTGTGACCATTTATAACGCCGCGCAGAAGCCCGTGTGAAGTGGCCCTAACTCATCCAGAGTCCATGGTTTTCATAGATAATTGTTTTAACATAGAGGTAACCAGCTCAGGTATTGGCTCTCTGTCTGTTATGCTGGGCGTACACGGCTCGATTTTTGATGCTCTCTTCTCTCACTCGATCGATTCCACAGGCAATTGCCTTATCTTCCGCTTGTTTTTCTTATCTTTTTCCATTGTGTTCAATGCGGAATCGAGCGGTCAATCGATCTATCGAGCTATCTAAATGTCTCAGAATCTAGCCGTGTATTCCCAGCATTAAAGAGAGCCAGAGATCACGACGCTGCAACGAGAGACAGTGGCTTCAATTCACTAAACTTTATCAAACACTTTATCAAATGTTTGATAATTTACCTCATGAGTAAAATCTAATTTTGAATTCACAAAGGTGTTATAGATCTGTTGAATGTTTTATCGATAAAATGTTCAATAAATCTATAACACCTTAGTGAATTCAAAATTTGATTTTACTCATGAGGTAAATTATCAAACGTTTGATAAAGTGTTTGATAAAGCTTAGTGAATTGAGGCCAGTGTGTCTCTCATAACGTGCAGGGGGTGTGGCCAGGGGAGAGAGCTGCCCAATGGCAGCTCTGGAAACCCTGCAGGAACGCCCCTGGCGGGCATTTTGAACAGGAAATCCCTCTCCCTGTGTTTACCTCCGAGATGGCGACAAATATTGTCGCTAATCTCGGGAGGATATAGCATGGCGGTGGAGGAGGGGCACAGAGGCATGTCATGCGGCACAGAACATGGCCCTGTGTCCCATCTGCCCTGCCCCCTCTCGCCCCGAAGATCCACCTCGGGTTCTCTTTAATCTACTTTGCAGTGTTTGGTTTGTCTGGAGGGAGTCTCTCTCAGTTCTCAGGAATACATGGCTGATTATTTTTTTTCATCTAAGAATCTTTGTGAGAACTGGTGAATCCACTCGCTAATGTGCAGATCTTTCTGATTTTGTTGAACCGGCTGAACAGCAGGTTGGCCAGTGAAGGTGTATTTGAGGAGTGACGCTTTCACTGGCAGCAGTCACTCCCAATGCAAGTCATCTATACCTCTATAATTCCAATATTTGCAGAGCGCTTTTCTCCTGTTGGACTCAAAGCACTTGAGAGCTGCAGCCACTAGGGGCACTCTCAAGAGGCAGTAGCAGTGTTGGGGAGTCTTGCCCAATGACTCCTTACTGAATAGATACTGCTTTAGTGAATAGGAAGAACCCTGGCTTCCTGTGTCAGAGGCGGTGCCCTCAACCAGAACACTAATCAGCCACTGGTGGCAACTGGTCTCAGTATCTAGACAAAGCTCGCAGGTTTTAATGTTGACCTGAACTCAGAACTTCCTCTCTGCTCTTAAAGATAAGCAACAGCATAATAAAACATTTCTTTGTTACAGCTGATACAGATCCTGCAATAAATCTACAGTGTGTCTACTTCCTGCTTTCATGGAAGCAGACATGGAGTTCCTTTGTTTACAAATTAGCTGCTCTGCCAAGGCAGCCAGCTGAGAGATCAAATTACACATCCTCACAAGTTTGCCTCAAGCAGCAAAAAGTCTAGAATCAGCCCTGTTTGTCGTCTCGATGTCCCCCTGTGGCCGATCTCTGGAAACAAGCAATCACATTTTTACATGACCTGATGGGCTCTCCTATATCTTTAGATGTTAAAAGTTGCATTTTCAATATTCTTGTCGAAGACACCCCTGAGTTTGACATTCTTTTTACTGGAATCTACTTTTATGATTAAACAGTGTATTGCTTATTACCAGTATGTGGTGGTCTCCAATTATCCCCACGCTCAATGATTAGGGTTAAAAACTCACAACCATTTAGGAAATCGGTTTATCAACACCGAGGCTGCCTCTCTAAATTTAATAAAATATTAGATAGATGGATAGACAAGGTGAACTAATGATGTCTATAAAGCTGGTTTTGCTACCGACCCACTGTTGTTTTTTGACCTCTCTCACCCTTTTTATATGCCGCTATTTTTGCTGTATACTTTGTTGTTATCTGTTACACGGTTATGTCACACATAATCTCTCATGATGCAATAATGGATAATGCCAGTATTAGAATAGAGACCATGTATCTGCTTAAGGTGGTGGCATGTTGTAGTCAACAGGAAGTGCAAGACCCCATCTCTTTTAACAGGAAATGGGCTGCAGAGTTTGTGAGCCTGTATGAATAGCTTGAAAAGTGAATTTCCATAGGTAATACATTGGACCCCTTCTCTGTCCTGCAGGTCTGGAGAGCGTTGATCACTACCCCATCCTAGTGGCTGTGACCGGAATCCTTGTACGGCTGCTGGTGGACAGTGACACTCAGGGGTGAGTTTCCTTCTCTGAACTTTAATTACCTTCTTGGATAATTCTGGTTTTTAGAGGCAGCATATAAGCACAGCTCGACATTCAGGAAAAAATGATTTATTTGAATGTCTCCAACTATGATATGGAGCAGTTGCACAACCCAGAATCCTCATTTAATTTAAAGGACCACTACAGCGAAAAAAGTAAGCAGTTACAATCTGACAGAACTAAAAGGTTTTGGACTAGTCCATCGCCTCATGGGGAATTCTCAGGGTTTCCTTTGTTTTCAAAATAATTTCCTAGCTGCCAACTTAGTAAGATACCAGCCAGTCTACCTGCTCACTTGCACGTTATTTTGGCATTCAAGACTTTTCAAAAGCATTTCCTGAATGGCAGGTGCCAACAAAAAAAAACCTGAGAATCCCCATAAGGGAGATGAACTTTTCCAAAACCTATCAGTTCTGAACTGCTTATTTATTTTTCTTCTTTTACTGTAGTGGTCCTTTAACAGCTGGTTGCTATGGGCAACTGTGACACTTCTTCCATTTAGTCTTGATGCATCTCCCCTGCACTCCCCTCTGCTCACTGTTCTTCCTACACAGAATCTCAGCTTCCCTTGCACATCCCCTTCACTCCATGCTCACTACCACACTAATCACCTCGCTAACATAACCTCATTTCTCTTATTTTCCCCATCCTGTGCTCACACCCCAGCCCTGTTCAGCAATCGGCAGTCCTAGCCACACCCACTACTGCTGTTCCCAAAGGCCACCAGTTTGCTATTAATTTATTTATTTATTTGATGTCTGCAATAGCATCCTGTACATTCCCCTCCCTTCAGGTTTCATTTCAGAAGACGTATTCCAGACACAGCATACAGTAGACCTGCATTCACTCAACAGTAGATGTGCACAAGCCTCCCCCATGCTGCTTGCTATAATCTTATTGCTGGTAATCTAGAGAGTACTTAGTGCAGCTGGGATGTGGAGGACACTTGAAAAAGGTGCACATATGTGGTTGCCAGTAACAACTGATTAGACATGTCTTGTGTGTTCGCTCCTTGTGACAGAAAAGATGTTGCTAGATGTTAAGCTTATACAGCTGTTTACCCTATGTATATTTGCATGTAACGTATCTGAACTATGTGTGGGGAGATTGACAGTGCACACACAGTGCTGTGGTGACAGTACCAGTATAGTGTGCATACAGTGGTACAGTTAGTGTACACACAGTGCTGTGCTGACAGTATCAGTACAATGTTTGCACACACAGTGGTATACTTACTGTACACACACTGCTGTGCTGACAGTATCACTACACTGTTTGCACACACAGTGGTATGGTTAGTGTACACAGTGCTGTGCTGACAGTATCAGTACAATGTTTGCACACACAGTGGTATACTTAGTGTACACACACTGCTGTGCTGACAGTATCAGTACACTGTTTGCTCACACAGTGGTATGGTTAGTGTACACACAGTGCTGTGCTGACAGTATCAGTACAATGTTTGCACACACAGTGGTTTGGTTAGTGTGCACACAGTGCTGTGGTGACAGTACCAGTACAGTGCATGCACAATGGTCTTGTGACGGTGCAGATGGTATGATGAAAACGCCAGTTCAGTGCACACACAGTGGTGGGGTGACACTACCAGTACAATGTGCACAGTGGTCTAGAGACAATGCCAGAACAATGCATACACAGTGGCAGTAGAGTACCAATAAGTGCACGCACACGTGGTTTAGTGACAGCGTCAGCATGGTGTGCGCAGAGTGATCTTATGTCTCTATGTTTCTGTATAGGACTGTATCTGTGCTGCACACTAGTGGTTCTGACTCCACTTTCTGATGTAGTGTGTATGTATAAGGCTGTTGTATGTCAGCAAGAAACCAGTAGTTGTGACTGTGCTGGGTTATATTACAGATGCAGCTTTCTAGAGTCCAAGCTGCTGGTGTATAGCAGTGGTTCTCAATCTTTTCAGTGCATTTAACCCTTTGTGGTTCATCCCCAAACAATATACCCCGTATGCATCTTTGTTAGCAGAAATCAAATTCTGCCTCTGCCCTGTAAATTACCTAAATGGAATATCTAAATATATATATATATATATATATATATATATATATATATATATATATATATATATATATATATATATATATATATATAATTCTATGTGTGTACAGTATACATAGCTGTTTTTGTGTCATACATCAGTAGTTCTGGTTCTGTACATACAGGGCTGTACCTGGGCAATACTGGTACTACTGGATGCACATGTTGGCTGGACGGCTGCAAATAAAACTATTTTAATTACTTTCACCACTAAGTGGCTGATTTGGGGAGAGTCGCGTGGCAGAATTTATGATATGAAATGTATGGATAATTTTTAATGGACAACGTCTCTAGTCATATTGTCCTTCATCGTAGTCCATCCTTGTTATAGCAGACTGTAAAAATAATGCTGCTCCCATTGCCCTCTGGAAGATTGGGAGGAGCAGGCAGACTGTGATGCAGTTCCCCATCAGGTCCTCTCTGGCTGATGAGTGCTGATTGGCCAGTTTGGGTGTGAGCTTTTTCAAATTTCACTGGGCTAACGACTGGTGATTTACTGTACATGCCTGTTTCCCATCAGGTCCTCATTATTCTCTGCTTTGCGATTGGATTTTGGTATCTACACTTGTTTGTTTGGTCCATGTGACCTTATTGGGATGGAATATAAATGCCTGTGTGTTTGTTTTTCCTTGTGAGTGAGCTTATACAGCTTGAGGAAGGAGTTCTCTCCTAAACAGTGTCGGTCGCTGTCCCTGGGCTTCATCTCTTTTATGCAATAAAGAGCTTTAAATACATCTACGTGGTGCTGCTGATCTCAACTTTTCTTGAAATGTATATTGCACTGGGCCAGAGGTGATCACAGTGCCCCTATTCAGAGAGATCAATTAGAATTGAAGGCCAGAGATACTAGTAATTCTATTGAAACAGGACTGGCTAGGTCCACACTAGGCACGGTTGCAGGACGGACGCTGCAGTCCGGGATCAGGGGAAGATCAGGGAAAGTACCACCAGACCGCAAACTGATCCGTTTTCATAAAAAGTGCATCAGTTTTGCATCAGTTTCCGTTCAGTTTTTTACCCCAAAAAATGGACAGAAAACGTCTCGATTATTAGGAAGGTGGTGGGAGGATTTTTTGGGCCAATAATAAAGTTCAGGCTATCCGTTTTCTCATCAGTTTTTGGTGCTATTTTGCCTGTGGAGATGGAGATGCGTTTTCTCATTGCTTTTAACTACCCATCCGTGTATCTGTGGTCCGTAAAAATGCAGCAATTCCGGACCTTCTGTTCAGGTTTTGAAAACGGGTCCCTGCAAACGCAGACGGATCCGTTTTTTTTCTTGGGTGAGGACGGCTGCTGTTTTTAACATTTAGTACCTGGGACTCAGTTTTTCATCAGGGCTGAAAAAATCAGCCACGGATACGTTTCCGGACCTAGTGTGGACTAGCTCTTAAAGTGGACCAGAACTCTTGCACAGGACGGAAGGAAAAAAGAAAAGAAATGCACCCTGTATGTATTTAGAGAGTTTAGCCTGTCTAATTCCCCCCTCATCTGTGACTAATTTGATCTCTCACCTGTGTCAGCAGAGCAGATCATTTGTAAATCCAGGATGTTAACCCTATGTCTGCTTCCATTAAAGCAGGAAGTAGACACACGACAGATTTATTTCTGGATTTGTATCAGCTGTAACAAAGAAATGTTTTTGTTTTTTTTAAAGGTTGTTATGCTGTTGCTTATCCTTTTTTTTAGAGCAGAGAGGAAGTTCTGAGTTCAGGTCCGCTTTAAATGCAGCTACTACTGTGACTTTGCTTTATGCTGGCTGCTTTTCTTATGTGGCGCTAGCTCTACTTTAAGAAGGCACCACTGCACTTTGTAGCTAATTTAGCAGGAGGCTTCTTGGCTCCTTTAGTGCCTCCTCAGCAGAACCTGGCTGGTTTTCCTAAACCGCCTGGGGATTCAGGTCTCATTCAGGACGTTATTCTAATTGATGTTGCCTCTCTGCTGCCCTCTCCTGCTCGAGTGTGTAGCCTGCAGGCCCAATTACACCTCTTCACTTTTTTTCCTGTATCTAAACCTGCAAATAATCTATCTGCATGGTGAGGTGCCTGCTATGTTTTCGCATGTGCTGTTCTTGCCCTGACAGAAATTTCCTTGCTCCTTGTTCCCTTTGGCACCATAGGAAATGAGGGGGAAATGTTGAAATGAGGACACTGGCAGGAGTAAGAGCCTGACAAAGGTTTTGGGGCTTTCCAAGCTTATTTAAAACTTAAAGGGATACTGTAGGGGGGTCGGGAGAAAATGAGTTGAAGTTACCCAGGGCTTGTGATGGTCCCCCAAAGACATCATGTGCCCGTGCAGCCACTCACTGATGCTCCGGCCCCGCCTCCGGTTCACTTCTGGAATTTCAGACTTTAAAGTCTGAAAACCACTGCGCCTGCATTGCCATGTCCTCGCTTCCCCTGAGGTCACCAGAAGTGCACGGCGCAGGCACAGACCATACTGGGCCTGCGCAGTACGCTCCTGGTGCCAGCAGCGGGAGTGAGGACACGGCAACGCAGGCACAGTGGTTTTCAGACTTTAAAGTCTGAAATTCCAGAAGTGAACCGGAGGCGGGGCTGGAGCATCGGTGAGTGGCTGCACAGGCACAGGATGTCTTTGGGGGACCATCAGAAGCCCTGGGTAATTTCAACTCATTTTCCCCTGACCCCCCTACAGTGTCCCTTTAAGGGACGGTTCACATTTGCTATAAAAACGTACCCACTCGGGAGGTTTTTTTAGGCTCCGCAAGAAGCAGATCCTAATGTTAAAATTTAGGATCCGCCTCCACTTCTTAAAAAAACAAAACAATAACGTGTTGCGCTAAGCTCAACGCATAACTTGGCACAGTTTCCTGGACCGGATGGGAAAATCTATGCAATGAAAGCCGTTGTGACCCAATATTCACATGTCCCGCTGCCGATTGCTGCCACTCAATCCCTCCTACAAAGCCTGGTGGCCGACATAAGCGTGGGGATTTCTATAGGGATGCAAAAGAGCAATGGGAGTCCTCAGCGACAGGGAGAATTCTCTTTGGCTCTGTTGCTCGGCAGCATTGGCCTAATGCAGCCTATGGAGACCCCCCCCCCCATGCTCCTGCTGGCCTCCGGGCTGAATATAGATGGACTGAGCGGCGACGACGGGACAGGAGAGCTGTGATGTGGACCTGATTAATGCAGAAACAGACTCGCTGAATGGACTGGGAAATTGTTGCATGCAGATGCACAACAGACGGAACATAGCCATCTAGCGCAAGGGTAGGGAACCTATGGCTCAGGAGCCAGATGTGGCTCTTTTGATTGCTACATCTGGCTCACAGACAAATCAGTAGGGGTTGATTCACTAAGCTACACTGCTCAAGCAGCGCAGCTTGGTGTGGCAGCGCAAGTAAAATTTTCAAAGTAGGCACGCTACTGCTGTAGCATGCACTACTAACTTACTCGCTCTCCCCCCAAAACAAACAGCTGCTCCAATTATCCCACTCTGAACCCTGTCAGGTCCAGTGACTTTGTAGGATGAGATCCCTGCACTTTGATTGGCCTAATAGGCTGCCTTTCACTTGACAGGCAGCCTATTAGGCCAAAGTGCGGGGATCTCATCCTACAAAGTGAATCAACCCTCAAGTCAGCTAGCTTATTGTACAAGCTGTTAATCTGTATTTCTCTCTGGTTCTCGGGGAAATTGCGGATGTTGCCGAAACCCAAGAGAAGCTGAAGACTTGTTTGACACTTCTGCTGCTGGGCGGATCAACGGTATACACATCACCATGGCAAGAGGGAATGCGCACCGTCCCAGTTTTAAACATATTATATGGCTCTCACGGAAATACATTTTAAAATATTTGGCATTTATGGTTCTCTCTGCCAAAAAGGTTCCTGACCCCTGATCTAGCGGATACGCTTACAGTTTACATTTTGCATCCGCTCTAGTGTGAACCGGCCCGTAGTGACATAATTAGATAGACGTGTATGTACAGTGGCAAGCAAACAAATACCTATGCTGTGTTCCTTTTCTTCTTTAACTGCCTGAAAGAGTTAATATTCAGCTATGCAACTTAACAGTTTCTCTCCAGTTGGGGCCCAGTTGGACTATAGAGTCGCTCACCGATGAGGCATTACAGCCATAAGAAAACTTTCCTGGCAGAGAAGTGGGTTTTCTTAGAGCAGGTTATAGATAAAAAAAAAGTTAATAGTTCATACATTTTAGCTCTCTCAGACACTGAACAGACTGTGTCATTGAACTGAGGCAAATCAATCAATCTGCTTTTTAAACAAGTCATGTTTAGGAGTATAGATACAGTTGTTTATCTCATCAGTTTATTTTCACCTAATGTTCACTTTAAAAGGAAAAAAAAAATATGTTTAAGCTCTTCTTCAAACTTACCAGTATTTAATCGCTAATGAGTTGACCAATGACTTTGGGTTCCTTCTAATATAAGAAAAAATTGGAATTAGATGGAAGCCAATGAGATCCTCAGTGTGAAGTGTTCCCATGTGACACGTGCTGGACCTGACCAGCATGATTGTCTCACACATCCCCCAGCATGCTTTGCTTCTGGTAGCGTCAGGCCCGTGTAGCTGTAGTCAGCAGGGGGGAGACGGGAAGACAGAAGGTGAGGATGACCCCAAGGGACTCGGCCTTAATGTAGAAAAACACTTTAGCACTTAGAAGCTGGACCACAACACGCTGATGTGTGAGAATTGTGCTGATGTGTTCCTGCTGCTTATAGTAAGGGAGACACGTTCCAAAACAAGCGAGCCGCTCATCTCCCTGAAGAGTCACCTCCCCCCCATCTTGTGTGTTCCGCTATCTTCCTCCTTCCTGGAATCCTCACTGCCCACCGCAATGCATCGCACCAAGACCATCCCAAATATGCTCTGCGTAAAGAGCTTCCCTCTGATGTCTGCACAGATGAGGGAGCTGCTAAGTCTGCTGAAATCTGACTTCCCCCAGTGACCTGTGTCACATGTACAGCATCTGCGGATGTAGAATGGAGTCCGAGCTGTTACTGGATAGACTGACAGTACTTGCAGCTCAGTATATGTCCTGAGAAGCACGGGATGCTAATTATTGAGACTCGCTGTCATTCTGGATCTAGGATATTATACAGTATGTGAAATGCACTGACTATCTGGGTACCACTGAGGAGACTTTAACATTTAATAATTTTTCTCTGTGCCTCCTGCCAGGGCCCATTCTAGCCACAATGGGGCCCTGGGGAAGACCCATATGGGATGTGGTCCTGCCTGACCCAGCATACCCCCCCTTCTTTTCCTAGAACCACCATAAGATGGTCCCTTTGTTCCTGGACAACCCCCCCCCATATAGTATTGGACTCCTCTTTTCCGTGACCTGGCGATAATTAAGTACTCTGGTACAATGCCGCTGGGTCATGGAGAAGTGACTCCCGCGAAGATGAAGACAAAAGCACAGAGTGATGGAGGCTGGCTAAAGCAGTAGGTACGCTCCGCTGCAAATACTGTGCAGTATTCTCTTTGTTAGAGACCTTGGGGGGCTTTCAGCTGGCTCTGGGCCCCTGGGCAGTTGCCCAGTTTGCCCCTGTGGAAGTGCTATCATGCCCTTAATATGTGGGTTGTCGAAGGCTTGTGCCTACACAGTAGCACGGATCTGGTCAGGCTTGGCTTTTTCCGCTGAAGCTCGAGAGGTTCCATGCTACTGTGCAGGGGCAGTGTGGCTGCGTTTCAGAGGTCTTACCCTCTTTCCTTGAAATGAAGACATCCCCTGAATGTAAGCCCTAGCAGGAATTTCAAACATGCTCGAAATATAAGCCCTACCCTGAAAATAAGCCCTGCAGTAAGGGGAAAAAGTACAGCAACTTGTGTTTCTACTGGGCCCAATGATCTCACAGGCAGGACCAAGGCTCTGTAATTGGGCCAATCACTTCTCTTGCTGCTCCTCAGCTAGTGCAGTGATAGGCCCAATTACAGAGCCATGGTCCCGCCTATGAGATCATCAGGCCCAGTAGAAACACTAGTTGATGTACTTCTTCCCCATAGGCTGAAGATTGTGGACACAGCAGCATTGAGCTGTGGGGAAGAAGCGGATTAGGGAGATCACTGGAAAAGGGGGGACAGTGTGACATGAAGCTAGGGGTATGAGGAGGATGCAGGGGGACACTGGAGGACACAGGGGACATCAGGAGGACATAGGGTTACATGGGAGTTTAGGGGATAGAGAAGGACACAGGTACAGAGGGGGACACCAGGACACTAAGGCTGCTTACACACCAAGACGTTACAGGCGCACGTTAGTGCGCCTGTAACGCTCCCCCAACGCACAGCAATGTAACACAAGTGGGCTGTTCACACAGCCCACGTTGCGTTACATGTAATGCTGCACGTTCGGTGCAAAGTGCAGCATGCTACGGCGTTGGAGCGGCTATAGCCGCGTTAGACTGTTTGCACATGCGCAGTGGGGGGCGGAGAGGAGGCGGGGAGAGCCAGCTACAGTAGCCGCGCACATGGCTACTTAATATTCACTGCACTGGCGGCAGCTGATTGGCCGGCGGGACCACGTGATGCGGAGTGTCTCGCTCCGCATCACGTGGTCCCGCTGGCCAATCAGCGCCACTCTGGGAGACATTATAGGACTCGAGCCGCCTAACGCGGCTCACTCTACCGTCGGCTCTTGCAGCACCATACGTTGTGTTAGGTGCACGTTATGCGACCTTAACGTGCCACCTAATGCAACGTCTTGGTGTGCAAGTAGCCTAAAGGTACAAGGGGACACTGGGGCACAGAAGAGGTGGATAAAGCAGAGGAAGAGGCGGCACAGTGGGGAAGGCAGGAGGACACACAGCACAGGAACTTGTGTGTTCATAAAAATATAAGACATCCACTGAAAATAATCCCTAGCACAACATTTGGAGAAAAAATTTAATATGATGAATGACCTACAGTTCCTCTTTAAAAGCAATCCTGCAAACATACAATCAAACAGCAGTTACCATATAGAGTGAGCTTAAAGCACCCCTGAATCAGTGGAAAAGATTTTTGGCAAATTAGATCAAAACGATTGAAAGATCTTAAAGTGGTGGTCAGGCTGATTGCGTCTTTATACTGTAATCATCAGTTCCTTTCATAGTCTTATTGCCTCTGTCAGACTCTAAAGCTAATTTCCGGACAAGCCAATAAAACTACCAGTATCTTTTTGATGTGTGGGTGGAAACCATAGCTACAGTGGGATGCGAAAGTTTGGGCAACCTTGTTAATAGTCATGATTTTCCTGTATAAATCGTTGGTTGTTGCAATAAAAAATGTCAGTTAAATATATCATATAGGAGACACACACAGTGATATTTGAGAAGTGAAATGAAGTTTATTGGATTTACAGAAAGTGCGCAATAATTATTTAAATAAAATTAGACAGGTGCATAAATTTGGGCACTGTTGTTATTTTATTGATTCCAAAACCTTTAGAACTAATTATTGGAACTCAAATTGGCTTGGTAAGCTCAGTGATCCCTGACCTACATATACAGATACATCCAATTATGAGAGAGTATTTAAGGGGGTCAACTGTAAGTTTCCCTCCACTTTTAATTTGCTCTGAAGAGTAGCAATATGGGGGTCTCAAAACCACTCTCAATTGACCTGAAGACAAAGATTGATCCCCATCATGGTTTAGGGGAAGGATACAGAAAGCTGTCTCAGAGATTTCAGCTGTCTGTTTCCACAGTTAGGAACATATTGAGGAAATGGAAGACCACAGGCTCAGTTCAAGTTAAGGTTTGAAGTGGCAGACCAAGAAAAATCTCAGATAAACAAGAAGGCCCTCAAAACTCACCTTTTCACTCTGGCCTACCACCCCTCACAATTACTCTAAACCCACAACTAAACTCTGGTCCCCTACGTTTCATGTGTCTACCTCTCCTTCTAGATTGTAAACCTTTGGGCAGGGTCCTCCTCCTTTTGTGTTCTACCTGATCATGCACCTCCATTACTGTGAACCCATGCTATGCATCTGAGTGAACTTAACTTGCCTAATCTCCATACTCCATCCAGTGACTGACTAAGCATTACCTTATACTCATACTGTGCTGTGTGATCTGGTTTTCTTGTATTGTCATATTGCTGTATGTCACCCTAAATATTGTCTGTAACCTAAATTAATGTTCAGCGCTGCGTAATATGTTGGCGCTTTACAAATACAATAAATAAACAGAAGCGATGAATGGTGAAAACAGTCAGAGTCAACCAACAGACCAGCACCAAAGACCTACAATACCATCTAGATGCAGATGGAGTTATTGTGCATTGTTCAACCATTCGGTGCACTTTACACAAGGAGATGCTGTATGTGAGAGTGATGCAGAGGAAGCATTTTCTCCGCCCACAGCACAAACAGAGCCGCTTGAGGTATTCTAAAGCACATTTGGACAAGCCAGCTTAATTTTGAAATAAGATGCTGTGGACTGATAAAACTAAAATTGAGTTATTTGGGCATAACAAGGGGTGTTATACATGGAGGAAAAACACAGCATTTCAAGAAAAACACCTGCTACCTGCAGTAAAATATGGAGGTGGTTCCATCATGCTGTGGTGCTGTGTGGCCAGTGCAGGGGCTGGGAATCTTGTCTAGGTTGAAGGATGCATGGATTCCACTCAGTATCAGCAGATTCTGGCGACCAATGTCCAGGAATCAGTGACAAAGCTGATGCTGCACCGTGGATGGCTCTTTCAACAAGATAACAACCCTAACCACTGCTTAAAATCCACTAAGGCATATTCATGCAGAGGAACAAGTACAAAGTTCTGGAATGGCTATCTCAGTCCCCAGACCTGAATATAATTGAAAATCCGTGGCATTAAAGAGAGCTGTCCATGCTCGGATGCCATCAAACCTGAATGAACTAGAGCTGTTTTGTAAATCGGAATGGTCCATAATACATTCAACCAGAATCCAGACTCTCATTGGAACCTACAGGAAGCGTTTAGAGGCTGTAATTTCCGCAAAAGGAGGATCTACTAAATATTGATTTCATCTCATATCACTGTGTGTGTCTCCTATATGATATATTTAACTGACATTTTTTATCGTAACAATCAACGATTTATACAGGTAAATCATGACTATTAACAAGGTTGCCCAAACTTTTGCATCCCACTGTATAAGAAACCTATGCAAGCACAGGGAGAACATGCAACCTCCATGCAGATAGTGTCCTAGCTGAGATTTGAACCTGGGACTCCCACACTTCATACTGATGGCCAGCCGTGTAGCACAACATGCATATTTCTTTAACAGGTTAAAATTACTCATGCTGGTTTTTTTTACTCCTGAAATTAGTTTGCGATCACTTCAGGTGACAGTCAACCATGAGGACCAGGTGTCCCCCCAACATCTGCTCTTTCCTCTTCAGCATTCTGATGAACTGTATATTCATCTGGCTACTGTTGTAGCTCCTGGTGCAAGATTAAGTGAGACATCTCCTGCTCCTCTCCTGCAGCACAACTGTACACTACACAGGGATAAAGTGATCACTAGATATGATTTTGGGTAACTTTTTCTTCCACCTGTGTACATACATAGCTTGAGGTCCAGGTGATTTAGTAAGAAAAAGCCTGGTCCCAGCACCTCTACACCCTTCAGCCTACACGGCACATCCTGTTTGATGTTGCTGTTTCTATTAAAGAAAACTTCACAGAAAGGTGCAGGGCCTGGCATTTTACTTATTACTTTTAAAACTGATAATGTATAGATGGCACTCTAGAGAGGAAGAGGAAGAAGAGGAAACAAAGTTCCAGATTGGAAAAACATCACCAAGTCTCTTATAGCGAATATTAACAAGACAAATGTGGCCTCAATTCACTAAGATCATGCTGGAGATAATAAGGCAAGAGAAAACTTGCCACCACACAGTGAGAGAGTTATGTTATCTCTTCATTCCTTATGTTACCTCCTCTGTAGTTATCAGCCTGTCTTTAACTTTAGAGTTCTGGAGTTATTTTAAGGATTGAAGAGTTAACTTAAAGACAGAAGAGTTAACTTTAGGTTTGCCTGAGGTGAAATGTTTTCTGAATACTACATGCCTCATCACCATGGTGATAACTCTAGAAACGTTATTAAAGACTGGAGATAAGCTTAGTGAATTGAGGTCCTTGCCAGACATTATTGTTGTAGTGCCATAGTGAAGGCATCTGACCTATGTCTCATTCACCCTATATATGGCTAGAAATATGAATGAGTGGTGACCCACCTGCAATGTGCCCAATACATGGTGGCATTTCCTGTCTACAGCTGGGA
>NC_090654.1:62612530-62670030 GCF_040937935.1 Hyperolius riggenbachi
ACACACACATATATACACACACACATAGTCACACACACACACACATAGTCACACACACATACTCTCACACACACACACATACTCTCACACACACACACATACTCTCACACACACACACATACTCTCTCTCTCACACACACACAAACACACACACACACACACACTTGCTATCTTTACACCACAAAAATACTTATTTGCAAATGAATGTATGAGTTTGAACACCTCCAGATGCAAATGTAACTGAGCTTTGCTGAGATCATGCACTTATGACACACACAAAAACTGCATTTAAGGACAAATGAAGAGAGAGGTATATGGAAGCTGCCATGTTTATTTCCTTTTAAACAATACCAGTTGCCTGGCTGTCCTGCTGAGCTATGTGGCTGCAGTAGTGTCTAAATCACACCACACAAGCATGCAGCTAATCTTGTCAGATCTGACAATAATGTCAGAAACACCTGATCTGCTGCATGCTTGTTCCGGGTCTATGTCTAAAAGTATTACAGGCAGAGGATCACCAGCACTGCCAGGCAATGTGCATTGTTTAAAAGGAATTAAATCTGGTAGCCTCCATAGCCTTCTCGCTTCAGTTGTGAATGGGGGTCAGGTTAGGCGATGGTAAAATATTGGAAACTATTACCAATATTTTACAATCGTAATTACATAGAGCCTAATAGTAGAATAATGTTAATTTTCCTGATATTGTACTAGTGGCTATCTCAGCGTCATTTTTATATATGTGCGCATCACGGGGACAGTTACTGAGGGGACGTTTCCCCACTGAGGACACAGACTGTGACAACAACTTAACAGTATGGGGTTAATTCACACAAGTGTGATAACTGCTCTCACAGCAGTTATCACGCAATCTGCGCCGAGGTTTGTGCGCGCGTACACTATTACTCCGCGTGATAAAGGAAGGTTTGCACGTGATCGGCTGCTGAGAGCAGTTATCACACTTTTCTGAATGGAGCCCTATGTGTGTTTGGCCTGGTTCACACAGGCGTCCCGCGGCGTCTCGGTGAAATGCTTCTCTGCAAACGTGCAGAAAAGCATTTGGCAGTGATCAGCGGTTTCACCCCCAGAGGACATCACAGAGGCACGGCTATAAAGGACGCCTCAGACGACAGGAAAGCTTTTTTGCGGAAATGGCAATAAACTATGGTACCAGCACTGCCCATTCCATTTGAATGGGCAGCTCTTAAATGACAAGCGCAGCAGCCATCGTTTAAAGCACAGTAAGCATTCATGTGATGAGGGCATACTTTTACCTCCCCTATTCAAATCTTAAAGCCTTTATAAATGCACTTGTAGGACACAATTAAGATATGTCATTGTGGAGATCGTACAGACCAAAATATTTGTTTTATTAGCATATGTAATGCAGCTGCTAGCAGTCCCGTCACAGCAGTGCTGCACAGCAGGGGAGCCATGCTGCCGCCCCTGTACACGTGCACTGAGCCAGCCCTGTACATTCTAATGCTTTTCCGATACCTGGACATGTAGAGGTCAGAAGTCCTCCGGGAACTGGGAAGGGCAGATGGTGGAAATGTTATATTTGCCTGTAAAGAATCCTGTTTTTGAAATTCTATCTCAGTTGCAGTCTTCCAACCGCCGCACTGCAGCGCTGCGTCCTCTTACACAATTCTCTTTTTCCCTCCATTTTCCATTAGAATAATAATAATAATAATAATTATTATAAAAAATATTTGTACTATTAACCATCCAGTTAGTTGATGAAAGTATTGGAAAATGTTAAGCATTCACAGGCTGTGTTCAGAGTTGCTTTGGATTGTGAATAAGTTACAGGGAACTGGTTTGCAAGCAAAAAAAATGGAGGGTGATTGAGGTTTATGTAGAGCTTGTGTCCTCTCCCAAGGCTGTGAGTTCATAATTGGCACACCTAGCATGCAGCATTCTCTCAGGTGGCCACGGGACCATTTCCACTGGAAGAATAATTCATTCCCTGTTTTGTGTCCAGACAGTCTGATAACGCAGGATTGGCAGAATCAAAACTGGTTCTCAATTGTAAAGCTTTTGGGTGCTTTTCCACACGTCCTTCTTTTATGGGTTCCAGGAAGACCACGTGGCGATTGACCCCAGCTTTTCGATTGTTTGTCCCATCAGAGGCTGGAGGTGTCCCACAAAGGATAGAAGACTGAACACTGCCTTCTTGTGGTGGACTGGGGGTTTGTGGAGGCTTTGAACAACAGGGAAAACAACGGCAAGGAGTCATGTAGAGATAGATGAAGACCAAGACGAGGCTAACCACACAGCCCAAGAGGGTAGTGAGGCCAGTATTGAATGATTCTGCAGGTTTGGGAAAATGTACGGTCACATTGACTTCATGGGTAGCATTATAACTAAGCCATCTGTTCACTGCAATACAAAGGTAGACTCCAGAATTCCAGGGCTGGGCCTTTTGAATCTCTAATGTGCCATTAGGATGAATTCTAAAACTCTGGTTGCTGTTCCCTGGTGGAAAGATAAAGTCATATGCTGGGGAAATCCAGACATAGGTTGTATTCTCCTGTGGCAAGCTGGTATTACACGTTACCATGAGATGCTTCCCAACAAGAACCTTGAGGCCCACTGTGGGTAGTCCTTGGCCCAATCCCAGAGAACAATTTTCAAATCCATTCTCAGACTGTAATATCCGAACAATAGCTCGTGGCTTGCCCATGTAGAGACAAGTATGTTCCCTTGAGAAATCCAGGACGGAGGAGAAGCCACGGTGCTCCCAGTGGCTGAGCAGTATGTAGAGGGCACAGTTGCAGGTAAGGGGATTGTTGTGCAAATACAACCCATTCTTGATAAAGGCAGGAAGTGATGCCACCTCCTCAAATGGCAGTTCTGCAAACTTGTTTGAGGACAGATCGAGAGTGCGAAGATGAGGGTTTGTCAGATTCTGCATGGAGCTGAAGGCAAAGCTGCTCAGGTTGTTCCAGCTCAGATAGATTTTGCGTATGTTACCCAGGTGAGCAAAGGCTGTCTCATCCACAAAGGTGATCGAGTTGTTGTACAGAAGAAGTTCCTCCAGTCTGAAAAGTGGCTGGAAAAGTTCCACCTGCACAGTCTGTAGTTGATTAGATGAGAGATCGAGATGTCTTAGTTCTGAAGCATTACGGAAGGCACCAGAGGGCAGAGATTTGAATTTGTTGTGGCTGAGTCGTAAAATGTACAGATGTGGTATATCGGTCAACCAATTCTCATGCAGAAGGCTAATGGAGTTGTGGCTCAGATCTATGCTGACAGATGTGGCTGGCAGGTGTTTCGGTACTTTTTCCAGGCCAGCTTTCGTACAACTCAGGAGATCCGAGGCACAGATGCATTTAGAGGGGCAGCTGGAAACTGATGTCCACCCTGTTAGCATCTCCATTGACAGGATGACCACTAGACTTTCTGCCCAGTCCCTCCAGCACTGGCTGCTAATCATGTTGTCCAATTAACCCCCCCAGAAGCAGTTTTGGATTCTAAGATCTGGCTGGTGAGCAGGGAACAGTAAAGGTTCCTGTTCTCTTCATGTTGCAGTCAGCTGTAGTGTTCCGGCATTGCGCCTGTCTAGGACGCCGGTATCCAGAATGAAGCCGGACAGAGGATCAGATGAAGAATTTATAAGCCTGAAGATACTTCTTTCCTGGTCATGGCTCCCCTTCTGTGAAGAACATTAACTTCTCAGACAAGGACTGCATCTTTTGTGCAGATCGTCACCTTCTTCCTGATCAATAGTTGGTGGTAAGTGTCTTCATACGGAGAATAGGAGAGCGTGTTCTGATGATGCTACCTCAGAACAGACAGACTTTGTAGAGGGTTGAATCAATGCTGGAGTCCGTTTACAGGCGCTGATTGAAGCTTTCTGTACTGAACTCGTCTCTCTCTCTCTCCCCCCCCTCCACTCTGTAGATTTTCTTCCCAGAGTCATTGGCTGCTTAGGGCTGGTCCCTCCCTGCATAATGTTTTCAGTGGCTCTCTGTCCCCCAGAGTATCACATGAAGTAGCCAGAGACCCCCTGCCATAATCCTATGATGGGGAAATACCACCAGCTCTTGGCCCAGGATCACCTTGTGTTTTCTCTGGATGGTTTATAAGCACAGAGCTGGCTAGATAATGGGGTGGAGTACTTGTAATGGACAATAATTAGCTGCAGCACGTCTGTATGAGCCACGATGGGGAGGATGGAGGCTGTTCTACAAATCTTTTATTACAGTAATTATAGTTGTAATAAAGAATATTAGTCTGTGCTTCTGGTGTTTCCCTCCCAGACAGATCTTTGTTATTGCAGTAGTTATATTGCTGCTTGTTTTCTGTATTGACAGGAGACCGAGTAATAAAAATCTTTTATCGTAGCTTTTGGAAAGTGTGCAAAAAATAAAATAAAAATAGAAATGTGGGATTTTTTTTTTCAGGAAAAAGAAGGGTTAAAATGAGAAACAGGATGATAACAGTCATAATTTGAAGATGCTTTAGAGTGGTTAAGCAGAAAGCATTAAAAATGTACCGTAGTCCAGTGTGGCTGAGGTCTTGAAGGGTTAAGGATATGAAGAACAAACTACTGGGATACAGAAAGGGTGTGCTGAATGAGCAGAGGTAAGGGAAGAGGTTAAAGTGCAGAGTCTGGGATGCTGGAAAGGGTTACTGCTGGGGCGGAGGGAAGGGTTACTGCTGGGGCGGAGGTAAGGGTTACTGCTGGGGCGGAGGTAAGGGTTACTGCTGGGGCGGAGGTAAGGGTTACTGCTGGGGAGGAGGGAAGGGTTACTGCTGGGGCGGAGGAAAGGGTTACTGCTAGGGCAGAGGAAAAGGTTACTGTTGGGGCAAAGGAAAGGGTTACTGCTGGGGCGGAGGGGAGGGTTACTGCTGGGGCGGAGGGAAGGGTTACTGCTGGGGCGAAGGAAAGGGTTACTGCTGGGATACAGGGAAGGGTTACTGCTAGGGTGGAGGGGAGGGTTACTGCTGGGATACAGGGAAGGGTTACTGCTGGGATACAGGGAAGGATTACTGCTGGGATATAGGGAAGGGTTACTGCTGGGATACAGGGAAGGGTTACTGCTGGGGTGGAGGGAAGGGTTACTGCTGGGGCGGAGGGAAGGGTTACTGCTGGGATACAGGGAAGGGTTACTGCTGGTATACAGGGACAGGTTACTGCTGGGATACAGGGAAGGGTTACTGCTGGGGCGGAGGGAAGGGTTACTGCTGGGGCCTAGGGAAGGGTTACTGCTGGGGTGGAGGGAAGGGTTACTGCTGGGATACAGGGAAGGGTTACTGCTGGGATACAGTGAAGAGTTACTGCTGGGATACAGGGAAGGGTTACTGCTGGGATACAGGGAAGGGTTACTGCTGGGGCGGAGGAAAGGGTTACTGCTGGGGCGGAGGAAAGGGTTACTGCTGGGGCGGAGGAAAGGGTTACTGCTGGGATACAGGAAAGGGTTACTGCTGGGATACAGGGAAGGGTTACTGCTGGGGTGGAGGGAAGGGTTACTGCTGGGGCGGAGAGAAGGGTTACTGCTGGGATACAGGGAAGGGTTACTGCTGGGGCGGAGGGAAGGGCTACTGCTGGGGCGGAGGGAAGGGCTACTGCTGGGGCGGAGAGAAGGGTTACTGCTGGGATACAGGGAAGGGTTACTGCTGGGGCGGAGGGAAGGGCTACTGCTGGGGCGGAGGGAAGGGCTACTGCTGGGGCGGAGAGAAGGGTTACTGCTGGGGCGGAGGGAAGGGCTACTGCTGGGGCGGAGAGAAGGGCTACTGCTGGGGCGAAGGGAAGGGTTACTGCTGGGGCGGAGGGAAGGGTTACTGCTGGGATACAGGGAAGGGTTACTGCTGGGGTGGAGGGAAGGGTTACTGCTGGGGCGGAGGGAAGGGTTACTGCTGGGGCGGAGGGAAGGGCTACTGCTGGGGTGGAGGGAAGGGTTACTGCTGGGATACAGGGAAGGGCTACTGCTGGGGCGGAGGAAAGGGTTACTGCTGGGATACAGGGAAGGGTTACTGCTGGGATACAGGGAAGGGTTACTGCTGGGATACAAGGAAGGGTTACTGCTGGGATACAGGGAAGGGTTACTGCTGGGGCGGAGGGAAGGGTTACTGCTGGGGCGGAGGGAAGGGTTACTGCTGGGGCGGAGGGAAGGGCTACTGCTGGGGCGGAGGGAAGGGTTACTGCTGGGGCGGAGGGAAGGGTTACTGCTGGGATACAGGGAAGGGTTACTGCTGGGATACAGGGAAGGGTTACTGCTGGGGTGGAGGGAAGGGTTACTGCTGGGATACAGGGAAGGGTTACTGCTGGGATACAAGGAAGGGTTACTGCTGGGATACAGGGAAGGGTTACTGCTGGGGCGGAGGAAAGTGTTACTGCTGGGGCGGAGGAAAGGGTTACTGCTGGGATACAGGGAAGGGTTACTATTGGGGCCGAGGGAAGGGTTACTGCTGGGGCCTAGGGAAGGGTTACTGCTGGGGTGGAGGGAAGGGTTACTGCTGGGATACAGGGAAGGGTTACTGCTGGGATACAGTGAAGAGTTACTGCTGGGATACAGGGAAGGGTTACTGCTGGGATACAGGGAAGGGTTACTGCTGGGATACAGGGAAGGGTTACTGCTGGGATACAGGGAAGGGTTACTGCTGGGATACAGGGAAGGGTTACTGCTGGGATACAGGGAAGGGTTACTGCTGGGGCGGAGGAAAGGGTTACTGCTGGGGCGGAGGAAAGGGTTACTGCTGGGGCGGAGGGAAGGGCTACTGCTGGGGCGGAGGGAAGGTCTACTGCTGGGGCGGAGGAAAGGGTTACTGCTGGGGCGGAGGGAAGGATTACTGCTGGGATACAGGGAAGGGGTACTGCTGGGGCGGAGGAAAGGGCTACTGCTGGGGTGGAGGAAAGGGCTACTGCTGGGGTGGAGGGAAGGGTTACTGCTGGGATACAGGGAAGGGTTACTGCTGGGATACAAGGAAGGGTTACTGCTGGGGCGGAGGGAAGGGTTACTGCTGGGGCGGAGGGAAGGGTTACTGCTGGGGCGGAGGGAAGGGTTACTGCTGGGGCGGAGGGAAGGGCTACTGCTGGGGCGGAGGGAAGGGCTACTGCTGGGGCGGAGGGAAGGGTTACTGCTGGGGCGGAGGGAAGGGTTACTGCTGGGATACAGGGAAGGGTTACTGCTGGGATACAGGGAAGGGTTACTGCTGGGGTGGAGGGAAGGGTTACTGCTGGGGCAGAGGGAAGGGTTACTGCTGGGGCGGAGGGAAGGGCTACTGCTGGGGCGGAGGAAAGGGTTACTGCTGGGATACAGGGAAGGGTTACTGTTGGGGCGGAGGAAAGGGTTACTGTTGGGGCGGAGGAAAGGGTTACTGCTGGGATACAGGAAAGGGTTACTGCTGGGATACAGGGAAGGGTTACTGCTGGGGTGGAGGGAAGGGTTACTGCTGGGGTGGAGGGAAGGGTTACTGCTGGGGTGGAGGGGAGGGTTACTGCTGGGATACAGGGAAGGGTTACTGCTGGGATACAGGGAAGGGTTACTGCTGGGATACAGGGAAGGGTTACTGCTGGGTTGGAGGAAAGGGTTACTGCTGGGGTGGAGGGAAGAAGATCGGAATGGATGATGAGAATACTGGAGGAAGGGATTAAAGATTCAGGAAATGTTACTGGTGTAGTGGAGGGAAGAGGTATAGGGAAACTGGAAAGTATTGCTGGTTGTGTTCAGGGAGGTGGTTAGGGTTAAATGGGTATGAAAATGGGATATGGGCGGAGCAGAGGTGTAAAAATGGGATATGGGCGGAGCATAGGTGTAAGAATGGGATGTGGGCGGAGCAGAGGTTTAAGAATGAGATATGGGTGGAGCAGAGGTGTAAGAATGGGATATTAGCGGAGCTGAGGTATAAGAATGGGATATGGGCGGAACTGAGGTGTAAGAATGGAATATGGGCGGAGCTGAGGTGTAAGAATGGGATATGGGCGGAGCAGAGGTGTAAGAATGGAATCTGGGCGGAGCAGAGGTGTGAGAAGAGGATATGGGTGGAGCAGAGGTGTGAAAAGAGGATATGGGTGGAGCAGAGGTGTGAAAAGAGGATATGGGCGGAGCAGAGGTGTAAGAATGGGATATGGGCGGAGGTGTAAGAAGGTATAAGAGAGGGTTATGGGTGAAGCAGAGGTGTGAGAAGGGGGTATGTGTGAAGCAGAGGTGTAAGAGAGGGTTATGGGTAAAGCAGAGGTGTGAGAAGGGGATATGGGTGGAACAGAGGTGTGAAAAGGGGGTATGTGTGGAGCAGAGGTGTGAGAAAAGGATATGGGTGGGGAAGAGTGGTGTAAAGGGGATATGGGTGGAACAGAAGTGTGAGAAGGGGATATGGGTGGAACAGAGGTGCTAGAAGGGGGTATGTGTGGTGCAGAGGTGTAAGAATAGGATATTGGTGGGGAAGAGTGGTGTAAAGGGGATATGGGTGGAACAGAGGTGTGAGAAGGAAGTATGGGTGGAGCAAAGGTGTGAAAAGGGGTTTGGGTGGAGGAGAGGTGTAAGAAAAGGGGAGATGTGTGGGGCAGAAGTGTGAGAAGGGGACATGGGTGGAGCAGAGGTGTGAGAAGGGTGCATGGGTGGGGCAGAAGTGTGAGAAGGGTACATGGGTGGGGCAGAGGTGTGAGAAGGGGACACATGGGTGGAGCAGAGGTGTGAAAAGGGGACACATGGGTGGAGCAGAGGTGTGAGAAGGGGACATGGGTGGAGCAGAGGTGTGAGAAGGGTGCATGGGTGGGGCAGAAGTGTGAGAAGGGTACATGGGTGGGGCAGAGGTGTGAGAAGAGTACATGGGTGGGGCAGAGGTGTGAGAAGAGTACATGGGTGGGGCAGAGGTGTGAGAAGAGTACATGGGTGGGGCAGAGGTGTGAGAAGAGTACATGGTTGGGGCAGAGGTGTGAGAAGAGGATATGGGTGGGGCAAAGGTGTGAGAAGGGTACATGGGTGGGGCAGAGGTGTGAGAAGGGTACGTGGGTAGAGCAGAGGTGTGAGAAGGGTACGTGGGTAGAGCAGAGGTGTGAGAAGGGTACGTGGGTAGAGCAGAGGTGTGAGAAGAGTACATGGGTGGAGCAGAGGTGTGAGAAGAGGAGATGGGTGGGGCAGAGGTGTGAGAAGAGGATATGGGTGGAGCAGAGGTGTGAGTAGGGGACATGGGTGGGGCAGAGGTGTGAGAAGGGGACACATGGGTGGAGCAGAGGTGTGAGAAGGGGACACATGGGTGGAGCAGAGGTGTGAGAAGGGGATATGGGTGGAGCAGAGGTGTGAGTAGGGGACATGGGTGGGGCAGAGGTGTGAGAAGAGGATATGGGTGGAGCAGAGGTGTGAGTAGGGGACATGGGTGGGGCAGAGGTGTGAGAAGGGGACACATGGGTGGAGCAGAGGTGTGAGAAGGGGACACATGGGTGGAGCAGAGGTGTGAGAAGAGGATATGGGTGGGGCAGAGGTGTGAGAAGGGTACCTGGGTGGGGCAGAGGTGTGAGAAGGGTACATGGGTGGGGCAGAGGTGTGAGAAGGGTACATGGGTGGGGCAGAGGTGTGAGAAGGGTACATGGGTGGGGCAGAGGTGTGAGAAGGGGTTACAGGTAGAGCTAGTCAGTTGAATTCAAATTGTATGCAGCTGGGAATTGGGTATTCAGGATCAACAGGAAGTGCATTTTATTGGCTACATACATACATTAAATGCATGCAAGTTGTAATGATTTGCATCTCCAGTGACAGGTGCAGTAGCGGTGTGGGGATATATTGCCTGAGAAGGAAAGGGTTACACATGCGGTAGGGAGCCTATGCAGGCTACGCTGTAATGCGAGTATTTCCCTCTCACTCTCAGCTCCACTTTGTGTGGAATTAATGGACAGGAGATGTGAGTGGAGTCTCCCCAGGGCCTCATTTTATTTACTTCTAATGCAGGAGAGACACTCCCGGCCAGAAAGCTGATCAGATTATCCGGCTGTCAGCGCCTGGCGGCACTCCTCGCCCGCTTTCTGTAATTGTCCCTGCTCCCTCTATGGCATGCTGGGACTTGTAGTTCACACTTAGCCTATACTCCCTTCACTTGCTACATTCTGATGAATGTCCTGCCTAGTGCCAGAGAATCTAAGCACTAGGTGATGCTGCTGTGTAGGTTCTCTCTCCCCTCCCAGCAATGCTATGTGTGTGTGGACCACTAGGTGGCTAAAATTTTCAGTCAAAAAAAAATAAACGTTCCTTTCTGTTGTGAATGGAGTAGAGGGAGGACCAGATCATCTGTCAGATTGCCATTACTGCCTACCTCTGTACTGAAGATCATTAATCTCACTTCCTGCTCTCTGTGACTTGATCACCAGGCCAGGGAGTGAGGAGAATATTCGCATGAGGGACGTGCAGACGTGAGACCCCCACTGGTCTCAGACCTCCACTGGTCTCACCTTACCCCATGTTAAAGGAAACCTGAGGTGAGAGACCGCCAGGGCAATCCCAGGATTTTCAAGGGGGGCGGCGATTTCTGAAAGGTCTCCCTCAGCCACGCACAGTACAGTATAATAATATGGTAGGACATCATGCTGGGTATACATAATGCAATTTCCCGTCCGACCGACAGGATCTGACAATTATTTCCAAAATGTCCGATCTGCTCCTGATCCATCCCCATTGTCAATCAGGAGCAGATCGGACATTTTGGAAATAATTGTCAGATCCTGTCGGATCAGGAGCAGTTTGGATACAGATAATAATGAGAACAGCCGACATTGCTAATGATAGGGAAAGTGTAGCATTCACATAGCAGGGCTGTGCTTATACCTGACTCTAAAGTTGGGTACACACCTCAGATAAAAGACTTTGGAAAATGAAAGATCACAGACCAATGTTACCCCCTTCCATGTAGTATGAGAGCCATACCTACACAGTCTATTCTATTGAGCTGAACTCCCCATCAGAAAAAAATCTTTGCAAGATGCTGCACACACAGATGCTGTACACACTCAAAACATCAGTATCTGCAAAAGATCTGTTCCTGCAAAAGATCTGTTCCTGCAAAATGCATTCATAGTCTGAGATCTGCAGATCTCATACACACCTTGTTTAACAGACTTCATCTGCATATCAGATCCACCAGGCTGGATCTTTGGATCTGCAGATGATTGTCTGATCTGCAGATGAAGGTCTGTTAATATACTTTCATTGACTGCATTTTAACATTTAATACAGAGGCTTTTTTTTTTTTTTTTTTTTTTTTTTTGACTGAAAAACTTTTTATTGAAATTTTTCAAACGTACAAAGATATGCAGCAATACATGAAAAATACTCAGTCTATAAACGGTACATTATAAACATACTACCTTATTCCATGTATCTCACTATATCCATAAACTGGACAAGTTTTGAACCTGCATAGATTGATGTAACTTTTGGATTAGCCATCACACCCGTAGCACAGTAATACAGAAGCATGGTCAATCGTGGAACAATATCCCGAAACCTATTGGCTTTGAAATGTATAATACAGAGGCTTTTTTTTGTTTTGTTTTTTAATATCGAGTCTCAAGCAACCAGAAAGCAATCTTTTGTGGCATCAGTGGATCCACATCGGTGCCGGGTAGTCGAGACTCTACCGAGTGTCCAAAACGAAAAAGGCTGCAATTCTACCTTAAAGGACCCACACATTTCAGTCAGCTTGTTGGAGGTTACAGTGTGTCGTCATGCATGATGGGAGAGACAGCCAGAGAGTTGCTAGCTGGTGTTGCTGTTTGAATTTCGGCATAGCCAATTCATAACACCCGAATACTCCCGAGTGCCGCTGTTCAGCACAGAACAAGTGGACACGGGCAGGAGGAGTTCACTCACAAGCATGTCACACTGCGTCTCACATGTCTCTGGTACTTCCTCCTTCTGATCCGACGCTCCTGTCTACCAACGTCTCTTGGGAACACTGTGGAATGCTTGTGTTTTATATGCACATAAAAACAAAACAATAAAGCTGAAAATATGATTGCTATTAATCCTTGTAGCATAGCGATCAAACTGTGAGCCGGACTGAAATCGTTGAGGCTCAGTAAGGATGAATATTTCTCAGTTGTGTGTCTGGTATTGATGAGGAAATTATCAAAAGGTGCCAATCGATAAAAATCAATTCTGTTTTTTTTTCTTGTTTAGACGATAGTTCTTATTTGATCTCATGTGATATTCTGTTCATATATTTCTTGTACGTTCTTTATTTTATAAAACTTAATAAAAAAAAAGGGATTGAAACGAAAAATCTGATTGGATGTGTTGGAAAAAACAGGTGCTTTGAAAATTGAATGGTGTATGGTAGGTTTCATAAAATAATCTAATAGATCAAAAACTTATTTAAAAAATGGAATCGTGTATGGCCACCTTTACTCCGATCTGTGTGAATATTGATTATCTGCAGGTGTATAGCTGCCACCATTACCTCCTATAATGATCTGTGTAATGATTCTCCGCAGAATCCAGCGTGCCACCAGCGTGCTACTGGCCGACCCCTGCTTCCAGCTGCGCTCAATCCAGTACCTGCTGGGCCAGATAGAACCAAACACCCTGGGAACAGCAGCGCCCCCTGCAGACAAGAAGCACTTCTCCCTGCAGGCCTGTAAGTATTCCCTTCCCTGGCTGTCTTGTCTGTCTGTCATTGTGTGACTGTTCAGGTTTATCTGCAGGCAGAGGATCCTTAGACAAGAGTTTGTGTGTGTTTTTGTTATAGTATTAGAGTGATATGGAGTCTGCCATATTTACTTCCTTTTACTTTTTGCCGTAGACCCTGAACATACATGCAGCATATCAGGAGTTTGTGGCATTATTGTCAGATCTGACAAGATAATCTGCTTGCTTGTTTCTAGCGTTATTCAGACATTACTGCAGCCAAATACATCAGCAGGGCTGCCAGGCCACTGGTATTGTTTTAAAAGGAAATAAATATGGCAGCCTCCTCAAGCCTACTTTAACTGCCCCTCAGAGGAAATCAGTCTAATTCCTGCTATTAGCTATTGCTAGTCTAGTCTAATGCCAGTTTGGGGAAACCAATTAGATCATCGGTATCTATTTAGGTTAGGGAGGAAACTAATGTGAACATGGGGAGAACATACAACCTCCATTCACTGTCTTGGCCCCGATTTAAAGAGAAACCGTAACCAAGAATAGAACTTTATCCCAATCAGTAGCTGATACCCTCTTCCCTTTTCACAAATGGATCATCAATGGATTATTGTGGTGAAACCCCTCCCACAGTGTGATGTCAGGACCATGGATCTGACATCACACTGTGGGTGCCTTGTTGCATTGTGGGAAATAACAGCTGTTTAGAACTCCAAAAAAAGCAAGCAGCATCTCCTTCCAGTGACATCACCTGCCAGCAGTAAAAATGTCACCATGTGGTAAATGTCAGAATGTAAATCAGGGAGAGGAAAGATTTTACAATGGGCAAACGCTGACTAAATCATTTATACATAATTATTGTAAAAATGAAGTGCTTTTTTATTACATTATTTTCACTGGAGTTCCTCTTTAAACCTGGGACCCTAAGCTACAAGGGGAGAGTGCTATCCAGTAAGCCACCCATAATGGTGAAGCGATGAGTCAAAGTGCAGAGAGCTGTGATGGAAGCAGATACTGATAAATATTGCCATAAGCAATCAGTAACCCCAAGTCCCCCCCGTTCTTTCTCCAAGTAGTTTTTAATTTTCCCCAACCTGCACCCATCCCCTGGTGTGGCAGCTGCCCGCCTCGCTATCACAGCAGCACAATCCAGAGGAGATGGAGGGGATATTTTATTAATGTGATGACTATATATAGAATGATCTATTTCTGTCTGGAAAAATGACCTTTGGGAGACCCAACTCCCCAGAGGACGTCTCGCTTCCTAAGCCACTGCTGACCTGTCCCTTTCTGTTCCCGTAACCCTTCACTTGCCAGGTTATGTCCAGGCCTGAAAAGGCTTACAGCAGCCAATCCGTTTCTGGCTATTAGTTTTACTGTCCAGCTTTAGAAAGGAGGATTTAGTTGGTTGTAGTGCACCAGAACACTTTCTATTGGAGGTTACTGGTGCCTCGTGTCACAGCGATTTCCCCGACTGAAGGGAGGCTGACATCCTCACAAAGGTGGTGCTGTTAATTCCTCTATCCAGGATAAGATTATTTCATTTTTCACGTGACCAAAATAATAACATGCAGGGATTCTGGGAATTTTCTACAAAAGGAAAGCTCTGCCCTAAATTGATTCTTATTTGATTAGTGTTGTGTGCTGGGTTTAAATCCCCCAGACACCCTTGGGGCAGAGCAGGCTACGGTTGTCTCACTTCCATATATTTCTATGAAGAGTTCATTAGCATGTATGATTACAGTACTTACACATCTTGTGCCCTGCACAGGAATATATTGTGTAGTCGTAGGTCAGTGACAACAGTAGCCTGGATTTCACCTGTAGGTTTCTCTGCTGGTGTCCCAGATAGATAAAATACTGACTGAAAGTTCACCTGAACAGAGAGGGATATGGAGACTGCAATATTTATAACATTTTAAACAATGCAAATTGTCTGGCTGTCCTGCTGATCCTCTGCATCAAGTACCTTCAGGCTTGGTTCCCAATTGCACCAGATCACATGCGACCAGTGGAAGCAGGCAGTGTAGGGTCCACTCTAATGGTCCTCCTGTGGTCCAGCAGGAGCCAGGGGCAGATGGGTTACCCCTATAGGCTATATAGGGAAGGCACCTGCCTGCCTTGGATCATAGCGGACTGCACTGAAGTGCGGTCCGCGGATCTGACAGGCTGACTAGTGTGAACGGCTACTATTTATAAAATGGGATTCGCTGACTGTGATGACCAGACAAAAATGTCCATTCTCTGTTCAAATGGGAACACAGCCTTAGCCATAGAATCTGAACAAGCATGCCGTGCATTCCGCCTGCACACTACCGGCCGTTTCTGGTGACCTGGGCTGAGACGCGGGGGAGGATTTCGGTAAAAAAAGAGTAGAACGGTTGGCATGAGGATTGCACCCAATACCTGCCTGCTCCCCCCGTTTTCATATTATATTCTTAGGCTCTGGTATCCTTTAACCACTTGAGGACCCCTCTCCCCCTTTTCTCCCCACCCACAGAGCTTTCTGTTGGTGGGGTCTGATCGCTCCCCCAGTGTTTATTTTTAATTTAAAATGTTTTTTTTTTTTTTTTTATAAATTCTATTTTTTTTTCCTTAAAACTCTCCCTCCCCCCAGCCAGCCAAACACGGCGATCGGCTGTTCTTGGCTTCAGCCTATGATGAGCCGATTGCTCTCCTTTTTCCCAGGGGGACAGCCTTGTCACACGGCTGTCCCCAGTACAGCGCTGCCTTAGATCGCAGCTGTGTACTATGTTAATAGACGGCTGGGATCGCCGCTGGGAAACTGAAGGCGGAGCTGAGCTCCATCATTTAAGCAGGGATGCATGCGATCTCCTGCAAACCACGCCCCAAAGACCTTCCGCCATTCGGCGTTTCTGGGGCTGCCGCCGCGTCTACGCCCGTTGGCGTGACGCGATTGGCAAGTGGTTAAAGGAAATAAATGTGCCAGCCTCCATATATTTCAGGTGTCCAGGCCGTACACACTGATTTTCACTTTTTCTTCTCAGCAGATTCAATCACTCTGACAAATGTGCTGGGAATCGCCTGCACATTAGGTCGATTTTTACAAACTAAATCGATTGGGGGCCGGGCAAGAGCACTGGTGGATTTAAAGAGAAACCGTGATCAAGGATTGAACTTCATCCCAAACAGTAGCTGATACCCCCTTTCCCATGAGAAATCTTTTCCTTTTCTCTAATGGATCATCAGGGGGGTCTGTATGGCTGATATTGTGGTGAAACCCCTCCCACAGTGTGATGTTAGGACCATGGTTCTGATATCACACTGTGGGAGCCTTGTTGCATTGTGGGAAATAACAGCTGTTTCCAACTGCCAAAAAAGCAAGCAGCATCTCCTTCCAGTGACATCACCTGCCATCAGTAAAAATGTCACCATGTGATAAATGTCAGAATGTAAATCAGGGAGAGGAAAGATTTTACAATGGGCAAACACTGACTAAATCATGTATAAACAATTATTATTGTAAAAATGAAGCACTTGTGTTCATTACATTATTTTCACTGGAGTTCCTCTTTAACCTATTTTGGTTCCTGGACGTAGTTTCTACGTCCAGGAACCATGCGCGCTACCGCGCACCCCCGCGGCCGATCCTGCGCGTGCACGCGCACTCCCGGCCGCGGATTCGGTAGCCAAGGAATCAATGTATCGGGCTACGGAGCCCGATCATTGATTCCTCTCCTCCGCTGAAAAAGCGACAGCTTCTCTCGGAAGCTGAGCTTTTTCTGGCCGTCTTCTTCCTGATGCGTGCGTCACTCTAAGCGCGTGCTACGCTTAGAGTGACGTCATGTAAACAAACTCATGGCCGCCATCTTGTGGCCAAAAAGTAATACTACACCTGAAAAAAAAAAAACAGAATTAACACACATTTACATTATAAATCTATTGTTTACCTCCCACCCTCCCAAAAGTACCCAAATAAAATGTTTAGTATCATTTAGTAACCATTACAATAAAAAAAAAAAAAACAAAAAAACATGTAAATATTTACCTAAGGGTCTAAACTTTTTAAATATCAATGTAAAGATGAAATATTTCTATATTTTTTTTATTTTAAACTTGTAAATAGTGATAGATGCAAAATGGAAAAAATGCACCTTTATTTCCAAATAAAATATTGTCGCCATACATTGTGATAGGGACATAATTTTAACGGTGTAATAACCGGGACATATGGACAAATACAATACGCGAGATTTAATTATGGAGGCATGTATTATTTTAAAACTATAATGGCTGAAAACTGAGAAATAATGAATTTTTCCATTTTTTTTTCTTATTCTTCCTGTTAAAATGCATTTACAGTAAAGTGGCTCGTAGCAAAATGTACCCCCCAAAGAAAGCCTAATTGGTGGCGGAAAAAACAAGAGATAGATCAGTGCATTGTGATAAGTAGTGATAAAGTTATAGGCTAATGAATGGGAGGTGAACATTTCTCACGTGAAAACGATGGAACCTGAATGGGTTAACATAGTGTTGCACTGTATCTAACTGCAGTTCGATCAAATTTTCCATAGATTTCATGTGCTGTGTGTGGTAGGAATCAATCCCTATCCGATAAGATTAAGATCAGAGAGGAATTGATCGTTTCTATGTGTATATGGCGACCTTAACTTCTTAACCTCCTTGCCGGTTATCCCGAGCTCAGCTCGGGGTAACCTGCGCAGGAGGATTTCTCAGGCCCCGCTGGGTCGATTTGCATAATTTTTTTTTGTTACAACCAGCTAGCACTTTGCTAGCTGCTTGTAACATCCGATCGCCGCTGATTCGCCGCTACCCGCCGCGCCGAGCCGCCCCAGACCCCTGCGCAGCCTGGCCAATCAGTGCCAGGCAGCGCTGAGGGGCGGATCGGAATTCCCTGTGACATCCATGACGTCGGTGACGTCATCCCGCCCCGTCGCCATGGCGACCGGGGAAGCCGTGCAGGAAATCCCGTTCTCAACGGGATTTCCTGCATACTCTGATTGCCGAAGGCGATCGGAGTGGGTGGGGGGATGCTGCCGCTCAGCGGCTATCATGTAGCGAGCCCTGGGCTCGCTACATGATTTAAAAAAAATTTTTTTTAAAAAAGTGCGGCGCTGCCTCCTTGCCGGATTTTTTAGACCGGCAAGGAGGTTAATGATCTCGTCACGCCGATGGGCGTGAATGCGGCGGCAGCCCCAGGACCGCCTTACGCCAGTGGGCGTCAAGTCCTGGGGCGGGGTTTTGCAGGAACCTCTCCGTCATCAGTCTCCCAGCGCCGATCACCACTAGGAGACTGTTAGACGATGAAACCGCGTCTATTTACACTGTATAGTGCTGCGATCTAAGGCAGCGCTCTACTTGGGGACAGCCGTGTGACATGGCTGTCCCCTCTGGAGGCACAGAGAACGATCGGTTCTCATAGGCTGATGTCTATGAGAGACGATCACTGTGATTGGCTGGCGGAGGGAGGGAGGGAGATTAATAAAATTTACCATTTTTTTTTCTTATTTTTAACAAAAAAAAATTGTAAAAAAAATAAAACACCCAGCAGGGATCAGAGCCCACCAACAGAAAGCTCTGTTGGTGGGCAGAAAAGGTGTGTGGGGGGGGGGGGGGGTCACTTGTGTGTTGAGTTGTACAGCCCTGCAGCAAGGCCTTAAAGCTGCAGTGGCCTAATTGGTAAAAAATAGCCTGTTCACTTGGGGGGTGTAAGGCCACGGTACTCATGTGGTTAAAGGACACCTGAAGTGAGGTATATGGAGGCTTGTTGGTAAGAAGATCTGGTTCAAGCTCCTTCTCAGGCTGTACCCCTCCTGCGTGAGTGCTGCTAAGCAGGCATAGACGTGTTCGCATGGCTGCCACAGTCGTGCCTGAGGCGGGGCATGGCCCGATGTACCGGAGGGTCCTAGGTAGCAGCAGAAGACAGCCTGGGAAGCCTCTGGAGCATCCAGAGGTTTCCTCTCCTTGGGTATGTATTTGATTCTTACATCTGAGGTTTGGGGTTTGCCTCAGGCTTCCTTTGTGAAATGAAATAAATATGGCAGCCTCCAAATCCCTCTAATGTTTAGGTGTATTTTAACTCCACCTGAAGCTGGTACCAACATGGTGGCTTCAGTCTGAGATTGTTGCAGCAGTGGCCACTAGCCTGCATTGCATTATATAGGTCAGTGCTGGGAGTGAATGCCTCACTTCACTGCTGGCAGCACCTTCTCTCCCCTGAATGGCTTGCGGTGGGCGGAGATTGATGAGATTGTGCTTCCCTCCTGCAGACACAGATTATATCACCTCTGAGGAGCTCAGCAAGGTCACCCACATGCTGCTGCACCTGAGTGAAGAGTCCAAGCAGGCCGCAGCCACCACTCAGGTAAGTGTAAGATCCTCCCTCATGTATTCCAGCATTGCACGGCAGCCAGGGCTCTGAGCGCGGGACGCACTGACCTTTCCTGCTGCTGCTGAAGTGATCAGTTTACTGCAGATTGGCATAAAAATAGTTTTGTATAGAGAATGTGATCCTCGCAGGGGAAGTGCAGCCTGGCCAGATATCTCTGCATTATTAATGCTCCATCTCCTGCATCACCTTCCAGCATCATGCTGGCTGCAGTGCTATGCTGCTCCACTGGAACCCCGAGAACACAGCTTGCTGCTCCCCCATACACAGTGCACTGCTCTCCTTGCACCCCAATATCATATCATACTGTCCCTCATACTCCCAGAGCACACAGCATGCCATTCCACTGCTGAATCCCACATCACAGCATGCTGCTCACCCCTAATCCTTCAGTACACAGCACTCTGTTCCCCTTGGGCCTCATACTGTATATAGGATACTGTTTCTTCTGGGCCTAATTACATAGGGTACTGCTTCTTCTGTGGCTGGATAGTGTACTGGGCTCTGATTTTGACACATGAGACCTGGGTTTGGGTCTTCCTGTTTGTAAGCCAGCACCTATTCACTAAGGAGACCTTGGGCAAGACTCCCTAACACTTCTGCTGCCTATAGAGAGCATCCTACTGGCTGCAGCTCTGGGGCTTTGAGCTTTCCAGGAGAAAAGTGCAATCTAAACATTATATAAATATTATATATACTACATAACAATTTGTTCCCCCTGCACTACACCTACATGGCGCTCTGTTCCCCCTGCACTACAGCTACAAGCTAGTCTGCTCCCCCTGCACTACAGCTACAAGCTAGTCTGCTCCCCCTGCACTACAGCTACATGGCGCTCTGCTCCCCTTGCACTACAGCTACATGCTAGTCTGCTCCCCCTGCACTACAGCTACATGCTAGTCTGCTCCCCCTGCACTACAGCTACATGCTAGTCTGCTCCCCCTGCACTACAGCTACATGCTAGTCTGCTCCCCCTGCACTACAGCTACATGCTAGTCTGCTCCCCCTGCACTACAGCTACATGCTAGTCTGCTCCCCCTGCACTACAGCTACATGCTAGTCTGCTCCCCCTGCACTACAGCTACATGCTAGTCTGCTCCCCCTGCACTACAGCTACATGCTAGTCTGCTCCCCCTGCACTACAGCTACATGCTAGTCTGCTCCCCCTGCACTACAGCTACAAGCTAGTCTGCTCCCCCTGCACTACAGCTACATGGCGCTCTGCTCCCCTTGCACTACAGCTACATGGCGCTCTGCTCCCCTTGCACTACAGCTACAAGCTAGTCTGCTACCCCTGCTCTACAGCTACATGCTAGTCTGCTCCCCCTGCACTACAGCTACATGCTAGTCTGCTCCCCCTGCACCACAGCTACATGCTAGTCTGCTACCCCTGCTCTACAGCTACATGCTAGTCTGCTACCCCTGCACAACAGCTACATGGCACTCTGCTCCCCCTGCGCTACAGCTACATGCTAGTCTGCTCCCCCTGCACTACAGCTACATGGCTCTCTGCTCCCCCTGCACAACAGCTACATGCTAGTCTGCTCCCCCTGCACTACAGCTACATGCTAGTCTGCTCCCCCTGCACTACAGCTACATGCTAGTCTGCTCCCCCTGCACTACAGCTACATGGCTCTCTGCTCCCCCTGCACAACAGCTACATGCTAGTCTGCTCCCCCTGCGCTACAGCTACATGCTGGTCTGCTCCCCCTGCACTACAGCTACATGCTGGTTTGCTCCCCCTGCACTACAGCTACATGCTAGTCTGCTCCCCCTGCGCTACAGCTACATGCTAGTCTGCTCCCCCTGCGCTACAGCTACATGCTAGTCTGCTCCCCCTGCGCTACAGCTACATGCTAGTCTGCTCCCCCTGCGCTACAGCTACATGCTAGTCTGCTCCCCCTGCGCTACAGCTACATGCTAGTCTGCTCCCCCTGCGCTACAGCTACATGCTAGTCTGCTCCCCCTGCACTACAGCTACATGCTGGTCTGCTCCCCCTGCACTACAGCTACATGGCTCTCTGCTCCCCCTGCACAACAGCTACATGCTAGTCTGCTCCCCCTGCGCTACAGCTACATGCTGGTCTGCTCCCCCTGCGCTACAGCTACATGCTAGTCTGCTCCCCCTGCGCTACAGCTACATGCTAGTCTGCTCCCCCTGCGCTACAGCTACATGCTAGTCTGCTCCCCCTGCGCTACAGCTACATGCTAGTCTGCTCCCCCTGCGCTACAGCTACATGCTAGTCTGCTCCCCCTGCGCTACAGCTACATGCTAGTCTGCTCCCCCTGCGCTACAGCTACATGCTAGTCTGCTCCCCCTGCGCTACAGCTACATGCTAGTCTGCTCCCCCTGCGCTACAGCTACATGCTAGTCTGCTCCCCCTGCGCTACAGCTACATGCTAGTCTGCTCCCCCTGCGCTACAGCTACATGCTAGTCTGCTCCCCCTGCGCTACAGCTACATGCTAGTCTGCTCCCCCTGCGCTACAGCTACATGCTAGTCTGCTCCCCCTGCTCTACAGCTACATGCTAGTCTGCTCCCCCTGCACTACAGCTACATGCTAGTCTGCTCCCCCTGCTCTACAGCTACATGCTAGTCTGCTCCCCCTGCTCTACAGCTACATGCTAGTCTGCTCCCCCTGCACCACAGCTACATGCTAGTCTGCTCCCCCTGCACCACAGCTACATGCTAGTATGCTCCCCCTGCACCACAGCTACATGCTAGTCTGCTCCCCCTGCTCTACAGCTACATGCTAGTCTGCTCCCCCTGCTCTACAGCTACATGCTAGTCTGCTCCCCCTGCACTACAGCTACATGTTTGTCTTAATGCTTGTTAGATGGTTTACGCACAACTGTATAGCACTTTGCTCTATTTGCACCCTGGTATGCCATTCTGCTGTTAAGGTATTTTGTTCCTCCCAACACAGTTTGTGAAATGCTTTTTAACTTTTTTTTTTCTTTACATTTCAGCCAACCAGCGAGGAGGATTTATGCCCAATCTGCTATGCTCATCCCATTTCTGCCATATTCAGGCCTTGTTCCCACAAATCATGCAAGTGAGTATTGAGAAACAAAAGCCGCATTCCTGCTACTGGTGCATTATGGGCTATACTGCACAACAGACAAGTATCCGAGCACCTGGCCTCTGCATTCCTAGGACAAGAACCATTGCTTGATCCACTACTAGCATGATTCCAGCAGTCTGGATGCTGCCACTGCCAGTCATGTTGAGCTACTGTTTCCTGGACCAAACATGGCGGCATACCTATGGGTATAGGCTCCGCCCCCGAACCCTGATAGGACAGTTCACTAATAAAAGCTCAGAACCCACCCCCTCCAGCCATTCTTTTTTTTTCTGTCCTCGAACGGACATGTTCACTATTTACTTTTTCTTTTGTATTTTTTGCAGAATTCCCTCCCTCTTGTGTGATTTGTTATATCCCATAGGTATGCCGCCATGTTTGGTCCAGGAAATCGGAAAATTGTATACTTACCTTCCGTAATTTTCCTTTCCTGGATCAAACGATGGCGGCATACGAATCCCTCCCTCTTGTCCATTCGAGGACTGATTTTCACCAGAATGGCTGGAGAGGGTGGGTTCTGAGCTTTTATTAGTGAACTTTCCTATCAGGGTTCGGGGGCGGAGCCTATACCCATAGGTATGCCGCCATCGTTTGATCCAGGAAAGGAAAATTACGGAAGGTAAGTATACAATTTTCCGATTTCTTTGCATTTGCAATATTTAGCAATGCAGAACGTTTTGCGTGTCTAAACTTTTTGCAATAAATATATATATATATATATATAGTATGTACCAGGCTGGCTGTTAATAGGCATGATCAATGATATGCATATAGTTCCGGGTTCATGCAAATTTGTTCCATTTTCAAACTGCAAACAGCTGCATAAAAATTTACATAGTCGGTTAAAACATAGGTGGGACTTGATTGGTCAAACTGCCTATATTTGCATAAATTTGCATCTCATTGATCATCCCTGTCATTTGATCCTATGCACTGTTTTGTGAGACATCAGAAAAAAAAAAACATGAGTGTAGGAGGAGACATTGAGGCCTCGTTCACATTGCATTCTGTCCGTGTTGGGCGGGTTTTGTGTTTTTTTTTTTTTACAATTCCTGGCGCGTTTTTTTTTGTAAACCCTTTTATAAACTGTTTTGCCAAGCGATTGCGGTTTTTCACTGACGTCAGTACAGGGATACAATGTATTGGAATACAATACAATGTATTTATTCTTGAAACTGCGAATGCAATCGCTGCACAAATCGATTTTGTGAGCGTTTTGCGTTTCTCCTATACCTTCCATTGAGGTGGAATCTTCTCAAAATTGGTCCATGCACCGTTTTACTGAACGAACAGCGCACTACCTGTGCTGATACGAACATTTTCATAGACAGTCATTGCATAAGTGTTTGGCAGGTGCTTTGTAAAATTGCCTGCGTGTGAAAAAAGAACGAAACCGCCTTCTGTGTGATCGAGCCCTGAAAAAGAGATTTTTCTGCATCCCTTTAGATGTGCAGCTTTATATACTGATACACAGAAGAGAGCCCTCTAGTGCAGGGGTCAGGAACCTTTTTGGCTGAGAGAGCCATAAACGCCAAATATTTTAAAATGTATTTCCCTGAGAGCCATACAATATGTTTCAAACTGGGACAGTGCACATGTGCAGCAGAGGGCTCCCTTCTCTGTTGCCATAGTGATGTGTACACAGTTGATCCTCCGGGCAGTGTAAGTGTCAGACACTTCTTCAGCTTTTCTTGGGTTTCAGCAACATCCCCGAAAGCCAGACAGGAGAAATACCAACTAACAGCTTGTACATTTAGCTAGCTGACTTGGTGGTTGATTCACTTTGTAGGATGAGATTACCCGCTCTTTGATTGACCCAATAGGCTGCCTGTCACTTGGCAAGCAGCCTATTGGGCCAAAGTCACTGGACCTGAGAGGATCCAGGGTGGGACAATTGGAGCGAACGTTAGTTTTGGGGGTAGCGCGAGTAAGTTGGTAGTGCATGCTACAGTAGTAACATGCCTACTTTTAAAATTTTACTTGTGCTGCCACACTAAGCTGCGCTGCTTGAGCAGTGTAGCTTAGTGAATCAACCCCTACTGATTAGTCTGCAGCAATCAACAGAGCCACATCTGGCTCCTGAGCCATAGGTACCCTACCCCTACTCCTGCTCTAGCAGCATGCATGCACATCTAATGGGATGCAGGAAGCCTTTACTCATAGACTGCAGCTGGAAGGGCTCAAGCAGATACTGAAGAATCACAGCTTGCTCCCTGACTTATTCCACAGCTGGTCAGATATTACTAAGCAGGGCTTTAGTGAATTGCAGCAACATTTTTACTGCATGTGAGAAAGTCTAAAATACTGAATGTGGTATTTTACCAACTATTCTTTTTTTTAGCCAAACAGCGCTTTGCAAATTGACCCCCATATGTATAAGGATCTTCAGGCACTCTCCAGGGCTTCACTTGAGGTCATTCTCCTACCTCTGGAGAAAACATATACACGTTGTGTTCATAATTATTCAACCCCCACTGAAATTAAGTGTTTTGGCCAGTTTGAACATTGATTTTAATCATTTCATTCATCTTGATTACAATTAAATCAAAGAGGTACTTATAAGTCAGACAAATATAACAATCTTTATAATGATATAACCATAGATGACTTTTCTGTGCTCACATCATTATCAGTTTTATGTAACCCCCAAGTGATATTCAATCTTAGTACAACGTCCTTTTCCAGTAATAACAGCTTTTAAACGTGAAGCATAGCTTGACATAAGTGTCTTGCAGCGATCTACGTGTATCTTAGCCCATTCTTCATAGGCAAAAGCCTCCAGTTCAGTCACATTCTTAGGCTTGTGCGCTGCAACTGCTTTTTTTAAGTCCTACCAGAGGTTCTCAATCGAATTTAAGTTTAGTGACTGCAATGGCCACTCCAAAATGTTCCAGCCTTTAATCTGCAACCATGCTCTAGTGGACTTGGAGGTATGCTTGGGACCATAGTCCTGTTGAAAGGTCCAACGTCTCCCAAGCCTCAGGTTTGGGATGGACTGCATCACATTTTCTTCCAATATTTCTTGGTACTGAAGCTTCCCTTTACCTGCAGAAGCAAAACCGCCCCAAAGCAGGATTGACCCCCCGCCATGCTTCACAGTAGGTAAGGTGTTCTTTTCTTCATAGGCCTTGTTCTTCCTCCTCCAAACATAGCGTTGATCCATGGGCCCAAACAGTTCTTCTTTTGTTTCATCAATCCACAGAACACAACCACATTAGTTTTGGGATAGTGTTCTGTGGACTGATGAAACAAAATTAGAACGGTTTGGGCCCATGGATCAACGCTATGGAGGAGGAAGAACAAGGCCTATGAAGAAAAGAACACCTTGCCTACTGTGAAGCATGGTGGGGGGGGGGCGCAATCATGCTTTGGGGCTGTTTTGCTTCTGCAGGTACAGGGAAGCTTCAGTGTGTGCAGTATCGTGAATTCTCTTCAGTACCAGGAAATATTGGAAGATAATGTGATGCAATCTGTCACAAACCTGAGGCTTGGGAGACATTGGACCTTTAATCAGGACAATGATCCCAAGCATACCTCCAAATCCACTAGAGCATGGTTGCAGATTAAAGGCTGGAACATTTTGGAGTGGGCATCGCAGTCACCAGACTTAAATCCGATTGAGAACCTCTGGTGGGACTTAAAGAAAGCAGTTGCAGCGCACAAACGTAAGAATGTGACTGAACTGGAGGCTTTTGCCCATGCTATGCTTCACGTTTAAAAGTTGTTATAACTGGAAAAGGATGTTGTACTAAGAATGAATATTCGTTTTATACAACCCCCAAGTGACAATGATGTGAGCACAGAAAACACTCAATTTCAGTGGGGGTTGAATAATTTGGAACACAACTGTATGCCTTGAAGCTCAGGCTGTTGCACTTTGAATACTTCACCAGCTTGTGAATTCTCCTCTGATCTGTTTTGTTCTGTGGCTCCCCCTGCAGGGCGTGCATCAACCAACATCTTATGAATAACAAAGACTGCTTCTTCTGTAAAGCCACCATCACAGGCGTAGAGGACTATGAGAAACCGCCGGCCACCTAGCACCTCGTCCCTCAGCGTGCAAAGATGAGATCTGCCCGTTTACAGCTTTATTTTTTAAATGTTATTTAAATGTGATGTTTCTACGCTCCCAGCCTCCCCGAATATGATTGGAGGATCTGCTTGCGCTGCAGCCTATAAAGGGAGTGGTGTGTGTTGTGTGTAAAACTGTATTAATCCTCACACTACTGCACCGGACTGGCCCTTGCCACACAACTGCTGCATATCCTCTGTAAACACGCAGCCTGCTGGATCTACCAGAGAGGATTCTGGGAGACTTTTTCCTGCAGCAGAGTTTACAAAATGCATTTATATCATTTATATTTCAGAGGTCAGAGTGGAGTATTAAATTATTTATCTGTCTTAATAGTGTGTCAATGGAAACAGACTTTATTGATCGTGCCCCATTGCAGATTTCTTAAGATAGTATATGATTGCGCATTACATTACAAGTTACGCAAGACGGCAGCCTTCTGGCCAGAGATGCTAATAAAACACACTGCTGTATTTGAATGTCCAATTCCAAGCATGCATACAATTTGCAGGCAAGCCAGATTTGATTGCATCTCACTCACCTTCTCTGCTCATGCCAGATACCTTCCTCCATCCTCAATATCTACTAGTCATTGCACCTGTTTGGTAGTCCTGGAGGCATTTTGTCCATCAGACACTTCACACCAGTGTGGAGCTGGGTACACGTGTGAGATAAGGCTTTGCAAAACGAAAGATCACCTGCTAACAATCTTTGTAAAATTAACAAAAGACTAGGGGTAGCTCTTACTAAGTAGTTACTTAGAATTGAAATGTAAATTAGCCAGCACTGCCCGCTGTTAGACAATGCATGCCATTTCCGTCCCATGCTTCCTTCAACGCGGAAGGAGGGAAGCATGGATGTGACGGATCATGAACTGATTGCATCATCTAACAGTGGCGGCATGGGTAAGTAGACACCCCTCCTGCGGGCAGAGCTGGCCAATTTTAAATTTCGATTCAAAGTACCAACATACTCATAGCTACTCGGTAAGAGCAACCCTACAAAAGACCTCCAAGGATAGAGACAAAAGATATTAATCTCTCCAGCTTTTAATTCGATCCATTCCAGTGGATCTGATCTGCAGATGATTGGTTGTTAAACAAAGTGTGTAAGATCTGCAGATATTTCTTAAAGGGAAGGTTTTTACGCGTTACTGGTTCAATGCGTAAATTTTTTTGCATTGAACCAGTAACACGTAAAAATGTATGTGATAATGTTCCTGCACTAGCGGAAATGCGTAAAAATGTACGCAATGCGTCCCGCCGACCTCCGAGGTCGGCAAGCTGCCAGCAGGGGACTGGAGCAGCAGTGAGTGACTACGAGGGCACAGGATGGCTGCATGGGGCTGGTAGAAGCCCCCAGTAAGTGAAACTCATTTTTTTTTATTTTGCTTGGACATTCCCTTAACATTTCTGTGCAAAAAAGAAGGAAGCAAATAGACTGCAGAATAATTTCTCTGATCATTTGCATGTGTACAACATCATTAGAATGATCCATCGTGCCAACCTATGTGGCAAATGGATTCCTTGGTTTGTAAAGATTTTCATCTGATATGTGTACCCAGCTTTAGTACTTCATACAAGTGACATTACTTCCACTAGCTCAGTAATCTGCAAACTTGGCTCTCCAGCTGTTAAGGAACTACAAGTCCCACAGTGCATTTGCCTTCATGAAGCATGACTATGGCTGTAAAACTCCTGCAATGCGTTGTGGGACTTGTAGTTCCTTAACAGCTGGAGAGCCAAGTTTGCAGATCACTGCACTAGTCTCAAGTCATCAACAAGTACATTTTTACGGGTTTAATGCGTAAAATTTTAACCCGTAAAATTTAACGCATTAAACCCGTAACGCATAAAAATTTACTTGTTGATGTCCGCAATAGCTTCCTGCACCATCAGGAATGCGTAAAAACGTACGCATGGTGGCCGGCAGACTCCCAGTCGGCAAAAACGAAAGTAGCTGGCAGCGGGGGACCAGAGGAGCCATGAGTGACTGCGAGGGCACAGGATGGCTGCAGGGGGCTAGTAGATGCCCCAGGTAAGTAAAACTTTTTTTTACAGTCAAGGTTCCCTTGAAAGGGGGACATCAATAATACAATCTTCATTGTACAAATCATACTAAATCTATACAGTAGATAAAAAAGTGACAAGATTAAAAAGTCAAGATTATACCATTAAAGTGCACCTGAACTCTTGTATGAGACAGAAGGAAACCATAGAGAAATGTACCCTGTAAGTATTTAGAGAGTTTAGCCTGTCTAATTCCCCCTCATCTGTGACCAGTATAATTTGATCTCTCAGACGGTTGCCTCAGCAGAGCTGCTAACTTGTAAATGCAGGATGTTAACCATGTATGCTTCTATAAAAGCAGGAAGTAGACACTGTAAGTTTATTGCAGGATTTCCATCAGCCCCCGACTGGCTGAACTTACAGGAACCTGTACGGTGCATCCAGAAGGCAGGGATGGCGGTGAGGGATGGACCAGGCTAAAGGGGGCTGGAGGAGGCCCCCCCCATGTATGTATACATTTCTTATATCCCCTCATCTTAAAGTCCCTTTAAAGGATACCTGAAGTGACATGATGAGATAAACATGTGTATGTACAGTGCCTAGCACACAACTATGCTGTGTTCATTGTTTTCCTTTCTCTGCCTGAAAGAGTTAAATATCAGGCATGTAAGTGGCTGACTCAGTCCTGACAGGAAGTGACTACAGTGTGATCCTCACTGATAAGAAATTCCATCTATAAAAACACTTTCCTAGCAGAAAATGGCTTCTGAGAGCAAGAAAGAGGTAAAAAGGGGAATTTCTTATCAGTGAGGGTCACACTGTAGTCACTTCCTGTCTGAGTCAGGACTGAGTCAGCCACTTACATACCTGATATTTAACTTTTTTTAGGCAGAGAAAGGAAAAAAGGAGCACGGCATAGTTATGTGTGCTTGGCACTGTACATACACATGTGTCTGTATCTCATGTAACATCGGGTATCTTTAAAGTACAGAAATCTGCCTGAGATTGATGCACACATGGTGTACAATGCACCGAATGGTTCTAGGGTGCATTACAGTACGATATTCTTAGAAGGTGAGAGAAGTAGCAGTGAGGAATATTTTCATTGTACGGTTTGGCCACAGCATTAACACGTGGTGTGATTTTATTGCAACGTAACTGACTTGGTGTGAAAGGGTCCTAAAGGTTTAAATGACTAATAAGGGCAGCAAACAAAATTCAGTTTTACTTACCAGGGGTTTCATCCAGCCCCTAAAAGTCATTTGGGTCCCTCAGGCACAGCTCCAGTTCTCTGTGGGGTCTCGCTGACCGCCTACAAGGATCGCCAACCCCCAGATGGGTCTGCACTTATTGAGCAGGTGTATACGCCTACATCATCAGTAGCTTACTGCGCAGTACACTCCAAATGACTTGGGCTCGCATGTGCAGAAGGTGCCTACAGGGAGACCCCCCAGAGAGGACCGGAGCTGTGCCTGAGGAACCCAAATGACTTCTAGGGGCTAGAAGAAAAAAAAAACCCAGGTAAGTAAAATTGCTTTTCTGTTGTATGTTTTTTTTTTTCCTCCTCACTACAGGTACATTTTAAAGCAAATTTGAAGTGAGGACATTATTCAACCAGCTATGTCTCCAATACGTCTCAAATGCTTCCAAAGATTGGCACATTCGTACTGTACATGCCCGAGCCTGCACTTGCACAATAGGGATGTGCTTGTCTTCTGCAGTACTTGGGGAAGGGAATATTTCCAACGGCTGCCAAAAAGTACTTGAGACATAGCCGGTCGTGTAATTTCAACAGGAGATGGACTGGGAAAGCTCTATGCTATCCAGAACATTTTCTCTACATAGGCAAGTATCTAACTTAAAGTGAACCTTAAGTAAGGAAACTCTCGAAGTGTAGAACTATAGATGCAATTGTTTCTTTCTTCTTCCTCTTTATATTTAGTTCAGGTTTGCTTTTAATCTTTTCATCGCTACCCTGCCACCCAGAGGTTTTGTAGCTTCTAATTCGTTTTCAGAGGAGCTGAAACAGCCAAGATTGTGCCAAATAAAGTACTGTTTTTTTTAACCCTTGCAACGAAGAAAGAAAAGCAAGCCCGTAAGTTTTAGCTGTAGGATTAGCACTATATGTTCACATATCTCTACACGTCAGTTCAGATAGGCTCTAAAAAGGCCATATTCTCAGTTTGATGCAATTCCACATAACCAGATCCTCACCCCATCTGATTGGCTGCTGTAAACATTAACCCCTGCAGCATCGCTCAAAGACGGCATACTTCCTGTATTTGTGCTGAATAATGAAAATAGGATAACAAAAAAATAGGATTGTATTCTTTATAAGAAAATGCCCTTTGGAAAAATACTACAGGCAGCAGCTCTCCAACAATGTGGCACCAATGATAGAAAACCAAATGCCTGGCCACAGACTGTAGTGCGCCAGCAGCTCTGATAAATACTGATTAGAGGATCCCATTCAGACATTTCCACAGTTCCATCCGGTAATAAATGCTGTAATAAAACCAGTAAATCTCATTTCATATGTGCAGCTGTGGGAACCGATGCATTTCGTATGTGCAGCTGAGGGAACCAATGCATCTGGGCCAATATCTTGACGTCATAATCTCCAGTAATCTCTGTCAGGATCAAGGCACCTGTGAGAACCCTACTAGCTACTGGCAGCAAGGCCTGCAGATGGGGCTCAGTCTCACCAGGGCCTCCACCTAATCGAGGAGACCATCTTGTAAAACATAATATATTGTCTCAATAAGCAGTTCTGGAAAGTTTGGTGATGCCTCTACATTATAATTCGAGGTTCAGGCACTGAATCTGCAATGCACTTGTGGGGTAATACGTTGGCACCATTAAGGTAAAGTTCATCGTTAACAATGACATCCTCGCCAAGTACCGTAACATTTTCCATGCGCACCTGAAATGAGACAAAACAGCGAGGTCAGAATGTGCTACATATAGAAAATATGCAGTGACAGGATCCTATAGAGCAGGGGTCCTCTTTTATATTCCCGGTCAGTCCCTCTCCTCCATGCTCCATCTTTCACAGCAGCGCATCCTGCGACTGCTGTGTAAAGTTAGGAAGCAGGAGAGTAGCTTCATGTAGTGGCAATGTATATCGCCGTTACCAGGGGAACCGCTGTCCTGTTTCCTGACTCTACACAGCAGCCGCAGGACGTGCTGCTGTGAAATATGGAGCATGGAGGAGAGGGACCAACCGGGAGTATAAAAGCGGAAGCTGCCACCAGCTCATAAGGTAACACAGCGAAAGTGCGGGAGCGGGCACGAATGGCAACAATACTACCTTTACTAGGGCAACTATACCTAGATACACTATACAGGGGGCAACTATACCTTGCTACCTACCTACCCCCCTAGGGGGTCAGAGGCTGGACCGGAGGAAAAGAGCCTATTGACTGAGGGTTGGGGGACCCCTGCTATAGAGCCTTTCCATTGTGTTCTCATGGTGTCCTGGTTCCAGCACTGTCCCCGGTTTCAATTTGCCAACTCTGGGAGCCCTCAGGTCCCCGAGTGCTTCCAAAGACATGCAGCTCCATATTGCACATACGTGAGCGCACGCTCAGGAATACACTGTACAGAGCCACAAGTGGTTAGTATTTACTATATCAGAAATTGTCATACTCGGCACAAAAGTATTGTATAGTACTGCATCTTAATTCAGTCACCAAGTGGAAGTCATTTCTTTTCAATGCTTTGGCAAGTGAGTACAGATAGTGTCTAAACTAGATCAAAATGTACAGTGCTTAATATGCAGGGATTTGCATGCAATATTCATGCAACAGCTTGCACAGGATGTATAGCTCTCACCAGTTAATACAAACACAGTACTTATAGTTTAAAAGGCTACAATTCTCACAGTATAAAAGTCCCAAAACTTGGCACAGCCTATCAGATTTCTTTGCTTGATAACCCGCTTACATTATTAATGTCAGGAACCCCAAAGCTCACAAACTTGGTCATTGAGTGACTGTTTGTCAGGCTTACAAAAAGTGGGTGGAGCCAAACAAACATTTTCACAGGGAAAATGTAAACTGCAGCCATTCTTACACTATTCATGGCAGGGTTCTCAAACTTCCCATACTTGGTCACTGGAGGACTGGGATCAATATTCAGGAAAGTGGGTGGAGCCTTAAACTGCCAATCAAAATTCACCTATTGATTTTCAAGGAAAATATTTAAATGGTTGACATTCTTACACTGTTAATGGCAGAGGCCTCAAACCTGATAGTCAGTCATTGGGTGACTGGGATTCACAATCAGAAAAAGGGTTGGAGCCACAAACAGACAAATTTGCTTTGTTTCAAATTTGAACATTTAAATTAACGCCAAGGACCCTAAAGCTCATAAACTTGGTCATTGAGTGTGTCAAGGTTCAAAGAAAAAAAAAAAAAAAAAAAAAAAAAAAAAAAGAGGGCGGAGCCAACAACCAAAAACATACCCGGGCAACACCAGCTAGTATACTTTAAATGAAAGGTCCCGTCCAAGCCCATTATGTTTACTACAGTATATCCAAATGTGTACTATACAAGTTTACTAATGAGATTATATCACTTTGTCGCCATGCTGTGGACCTTTCAAACACACTACTGTCAAAGCTGATTGGCTCACATCCAAGATGCATACAATTTACATTACAATTGCATGCAAGCAAGAATTAATAGCATCTCATTCCCAAACATCTCTACTAAATCACCATAGCCTGCTAGAAACGATCATCATTGACCGCCATAATCTGCTGCAGGCCACTCACCACCCTGTTACTATGGTTACTATGTAATCCTAGTGGGTTTGAGCCGTCAAACATTCTGATATCACAGAGAACGAAGGAAAGAAATATGGCAGCCTCCATATATCTCTCACTTTGGGTTCACTTTAAGCTCTGTACGCTAGATAAAATGTGGCCGAGGAGACTGAAACTCCTCCCCTCCCTCCCTCCCCCGCCACTCATCCAGCTTTAGTGAATTCATGTGATGAGCAATTGAAAGTGTTTTTATTTCCTAATCTAGCCTCCCCATCTCCTATTAAAGAAAACCTGTAACAAAGAAAACCTCCCCTGGGGGGTACTCACCTTGGGTGGGGGAAGCCTCCGGATCCTATTGAGGCTTCCCCGTCCTCCTCGGTCCCACGGCGGCGGTGTGAAAATCCTCCAGGAACGCAGGCGATGAAAATATTTACCTCCCCGGCTCCAGCGCAGTATCGGCTCTCCGCACGGAGATAGGCGAAAATAGCAGACCTCCGTCGGGCTGCTCTTCTGCACAGGCGCAAGTCACCTGCGCAGTAGAGCGGACCCGACGGAGATCGGCTATTTTCGCTTATCTCAGTGCGGAAAGCCGCAACAGTGCCCCCGCTGGAGCCCGGAGAGGTAAATAAATCAGTGCTTGTCAGGCTTATCGAGGGAGGATTCCGGGACTCTTCGGGGGAGCCACCGCTGGATTACCTGCAGCTACAGGAGTGAGGGAAGCCTCATTGGGACCCCAAGGCTTCCCCCTCCCGAGGTGAGTACCCCCTTCCCCCGGGGAACTTTTTTTGTTGTGTTACAGAGTCTCTTTAACCACATAACGACCGCCTAACGGCGGCTGGTCGTTTGTGGGTTTCCATCTTTCGAGCGGCCATTCCATGTCAGTTCACAGAGGGAGTCTCTGAACAGCCTGCAAGCCTTTCGATCACGGCTCGCAGGCGAAATGTAAACACGCGGGGAAAAAATCCCCAGTGTTTACATCCTACACAGCAGCGCCGTAAAGCAGATCGGCGATCCCCGGCCTCTGATTGGCCGGGGATCGCCACCGTCTGATAGGCTAAAGCCTATCAGGCAGTACAGGACGAAAATTCACGTGGTTAAAGACAAACCATCATTAACCCTCTGCACTCGTGACACATTGAGCTGGTACACTAACAGCATTGAAAAACAGTCTCTCTAATATAGCTGCGCTCAATAGGTATAAAATACATATTAAGTCCTTAGTAGCTGCAAGTAGTGTCCTCTTGTCAAAGGTGAAAACTGCATTCAAATATATCCTGCTGCACTTCAATGCAATCACATGTAGAAAAAGACCTCGATTTTGCTTCTCATTAGCATCCAGTAAAGCATGTGTAAGGGAAGCAAAAACATAGGGTGCATCGTACGCACAACATTCACCCTTAGTGTTCACACACTTCAAGGAATAGATGCCACCCCCTGTGTAGCAAGATGAGAGCCAATCACCCCCCCCCCCCCTAGAATGCCTGATTAGCCACACGATGCTTGTTCAAATGCATTCATAGGCAGCCATTGCCTCCAAGTAAAACCTATGATCAGACAAATGCTTCCCATAGTGTAAAACAATTTACTATAAGATCATACACCCTGCTACAAAGCTACGCAGAAGATATATCCTTGAGGTGTGTAAGGTGTGTGTGAGGGGGGGGTGGGGGGGGTGGAAGGGGTTTGGCAGCTCCACAGATTATGAATCGGTTTCATAGTGAAATTGTTTCAAAATCTGTTTGCAGTGTAGGCAGCCAATAAATCCCTCTTTGATCAGATTCGATCACACAGGGATCTATCTGCTGTTCGATCTGGTGGCAATCAACCAGTGTATGGCAGCCTTAAGGGTGAACTTTGTGCGTACGATACACCCTATGTTTTTGCATTTTGTTTATGCTTCCCTACATATACTTCACAGGATGCTAATGAGAAGCAAAATCAAGATCCCTTTCTATATGTGATTGCATTAACCACTTGATGACCCAGCCTTTACCCCCCCCCCCCCCCCTTAAGGACCAGCGCCGTTTTAGCTGATCTGTGCTGGGTGGGCTGTGCAGCCCCTAGCACAGATCAAACACCAGGCAGAGCGACCAGATTGCCCCCTTTTTTCCCCACTAGGGGGATGATGTGCTGGGGGGGGGGGGGGGGGGGTCTGATCGCTCCTGCCTGCCTGGGTGTTGCAGGGGGGGCACCTCAAAGCCTCCCTCCGCAGCGAAATTCCCCCCCTCCCTCCCTCCGAGATCCGAGGCTGCACAGGAACGGATCTGTCCTGTGCAGCCTCTATCAGGCTCCTGCCTGTCATGTGACAGCGATCCCCGGCCGCTGATTGGCCGGGGATCGCTGATCTGGTACAACGCTGCTACTGTTAGCAGCGTTGTACAAATGTAAACAAAGGCGGATTAGTTCCGCTTGTGTTTACATTTAGCCTGCGAGCCGCGATCGGCGGCCCGCAGGCTATTCACGGAGCCCCCCGCCGTGAAATGACAGGAAGCAGCCGCTCGCGCGCATGGCTGCTTCCTGATTACTTAGCCTGCAGCCGGCGACGCAGAACTGCGTCGCTGGTCCTGCAGCTGCCACTTTGCCGACGCGCGTTATGAGTGCGCGGTCGGCAAGTGGTTAAAGCGCAGCAGGATATATTTAAATACACTAACAGCATAAAAAAACAACAAGGCTGCAAAATGATGTAGTTGAAAAAAGGGATGTAGGCTTCCAAAATAGATTGTTGTAAATTCAAGTATAGCACTCTATACATCAGCCAGACATAGGTCACAAAACTATACAGTACAAAACTCCTAATGCATCAAATACAGTCCACTTTCAAGTCCATCAATAAAGATCTCCATCCCAATAGTACATATTCCGCTCACCAAAAATGTTGGCTGACTGGTTATAATCAGCATAAACGGCATGTAGTAAGTAGTGGCTGGTGATCCTTTCAGTGCTTTTCCGTGTATACCTCAGGGAAAAAATGCTCAAAGCGGGTACACAATAGTGTATTACCATTTATTAAAACAGCTTAAAAACAAGTAGTGCACTCACATTTCCCCATAAAAGTATGCGCATATCATAACATAACTCATCCGATAACATAACATGATGAGTCACATGACGAAACCGGTTGGGCGTGGCCTCGGATTGCTGTGTGGAGACGCGAGCGAGACTATGAGGAGGACGTCCGGATGAGTTATGTTATGATATGCGCATACTTTTATGGGGAAATGTGAGTGCACTACTTGTTTTTAAGCGGTTTTAATAAATGGTAATACACTATTGTGTACCCGCTTTGAGTTTTTAAAGAGAACCCGAGGTGGGTTTGAAGAATATTATCTGCATACAGAGGCTGGATCTGCCTATACAGCCCAGCCTCTGTTGCTATCCCAAACCCCTCTAAGGTCCCCCTGCACTCTGCAATCCCTCATAAATCACAGCCACGCTGCTGACAAACAGCTTGTCAGAGCTGGCTGTGTTTATCTCTATAGTGTCAGTCTGCTGCTCTCCCCGCCTCCTGCAGAACTCCAGTCCCCGCCTGCATCCTTTCCCTCCCTGCTGATTGGAGGGAAGGGACGGGGGCAGGGACCGGAGCTATGCAGGAGGCGGGGGAGTAGCTGAGACTGACACTACAGATGTAAACACAGCCTCACAGCACGGCTGTGATTTATGAGGGATTGCAGAGTGCAGGGGGACCTTAGTGGGGTTTGGGATAGCAACAGAGGCTGGGCTGTATAGGCAGATCCAGCCTCTGTATGCAGATAACATTCTTTAAACACACCTCGGGTTCTCTTTAAGGAGAGAGGATCTGTTGGGACAGAGGAGGCTTACCAGAAAGCGCTGTGAGCTGGTCTGTTACACGGTCAGCCATTGGATCCGGTGAGCCTTCATTCTATCAGATGTACACACTGGGTGTGTGGTGTATGTTAGTTTGGCACCGGTGACTAGCAGTGTTGGTGGAGGGATACTTGTTCATCCTTTAACCACTTGAGGACCCACCCTTTACCCCCCCTTAAGGACCAGCGCTAGTTTGATTGATCTGTGCTGGGTGGGCTCTGCAGCCCCCAGCACAGATCAGGGTGCAGGCAGGGAGATCAGATTGCCCCCCTTTTTTCCCCCCTATGGGGATGATGTGCTGGGGGGGTCTGATCTCTGCTGCCTGCGAGTGGCTGGCGGGGGGGGCACCTCAAAGCCCCCCTCCGCGGCGAAATGCTCCCCCTCCCTCTCCTACCTGGCCCCCTTTGGTAAGCCGGGCTGCACAGGACGCTATCCGTCCTGTGCAGCCAGTGACAGGCTGTCTCCTGTCACATGGCGGCGATCCCCGGCCGCTGATTGGCCGGGGATCGCCGATCTGCCTTACGGCGCTGCTGCGCAGCAGCGCCGTACAAATGTAAACAAAGCGGATTATTTCCGCTTGTGTTTACATCTAGCCTGCGAGCCGCCATCGGCGGCCCGCAGGCTATTCACGGAGCCCCCCGCCGTGATTTGACAGGAAGCAGCCGCTCGTACGAGCGGCTGCTTCCTGATTAATTAGGCTGCAGCTGGCGACGCAGTACTGCGTCGCTGGTCCTGCAGCTGCCACTTTGCCGACGCACGTTATGAGTGTGCGGTCGGCAAGTGGTTAAACAGTATCACGCTATGTCAGCATTTTTTCCCTGAGGTATACACGGAAAAGCACTGAAAGGATCACCAGCCACTACTTACTACATGCCGTTTATGCTGATTATAACCAGTCAGCCAACATTTTTGGTGAGCGGAATATGTACTATTGGGATGGAGATCTTTATTGATGGACTTGAAAGTGGACTGTATTTGATGCATTAGGAGTTTTGTACTGTATAGTTTTGTGACCTATGTCTGGCTGATGTATAGAGCGCTATACTTGAATTTACAACGTGTTTAGGGTGTGAATACTCACCCATTTGTACAGCGATCCACTCAGTCAGTGCGAAGCAATTGGGTGCTTGACATCTAAGGATATTTACCGTACATTGTATCATATTAGATCTGCTAGAGCTTGAGAAGAGGAGCGCATATACCACCTTTTTCTACTTCCAAAATAGATTGCATGCAACAGCATTGTGTAGTAGACCCTTTCACCAGCAATGTGGTTTCCCCTTATGGAAAGGGTCCCCTACTCTAACTATACCAGCCAGCACGAAAACACATCATGCTCATATCCTGGGATTTCCGCTGAGGAGCTGTTAGGTACAATCATTCTAGGGAACACATGCATGCATATAAAGCAGTCAGATATCCCTGGAGCAACAAACTGCACAACTTCAATAAAATAAGGAGTGTAAATATTTTAAATACACTATGTACTGAAATCAAAAGGAAGCAGCCATCCTCACCCACTGTCCCACCGCAGAGCTCCAGCCCACAATGGAAGACTCCAGCCACGAGTGTGATCGGATCCGAGAACCCTTCATAATAGTGCAGCGTTTTATCCGTACACCGTCCTCCACCGTTACGCCAGGACCAATCGTCACGTTAGGCCCGATGCAGCAATTGTCTCCAATCGTAGCCGTGGGATCCTGCAGAGATTAGTGTGAAGAAAGCTGCATTATACAGGAGAACATAAAGAGGATGCCAGAGGCTCTGTAACCCCAACAGACATGACTGGAGGTAAACTGTAATGTGGAGGATCTATGAAGGAAGGAGAATTATTACTGTTATAACCATTTCTAGCCACATCACTTAAAGTCCTTCAACAAGATGAGATTATAATAATAAATAAAGTCAGATTTCAGTTACCATTTTGTCCACAAGATGGCAGCATAAGACATTTGAAGAGCTAATAATTACATTTTAACTACTTATATTGCCAAAAGTATTGGGACACCTGCTTTTTCACACCCACACCCTTCAAAAGGCATTACATTCTTCCTCCACAGGTTTATTCCATGGTTGGTCCACCCTTTGCAGCTATAAGAGCTTTAACTCTGCTTCAGAAGCTAGAGTGTGTCTATGAGAATTTTTTTTTTTACTATTCTTCCACTTATGAGGTCAGGCAATGATGTTGGATGAGAAGGCCTGGCACCCAATCTCCACTCACATTCATCACAAAGGTGTTCTGTCAGTCTGAGGTCAGGGCTCTGTGCAGGCCAGTCAAGTTCCTCCACACCAAACTCTCTTGGCCATGTCTTTATAGACCTTGATCCATGCACTGGTGCGCAGTCATGATGGAACAGAGCCATCCTTAAAGGACAACAGAAGAGATAGGTATATGGAGACTGCCATATCTATTTCGTTTTCAGCAATACCAGTTGCCTGGCAACCCTGCTGATCATCTGCCTCTAATACTTCTAGCCATAGACCTTGAACAAGCATGCAGCAGATCAGGCGTTTTTGACATTTTTGTCAAATCTGACAAAGATTAGTTATAGTTATTTTGGTTGAAAAAAGACATACGTCCATCGAGTTCAACCAGTATAAAGTACAACACCAGCCTGCTCCCTCACATATCCCTGTTGATCCAGAGGAAGGCGAAAAAACCCTTACAAGGCATGGTCCAATTAGCCCCTAAAGGGAAAAATTCCTTCCCGACTCCAGATGGCAATCAGATAAAATCCCTGGAACATCATCATTAGGCATTACCTAGTAATTGTAGCCATGGATGTCTTTCAACGCAAGGAAAGCATCTAAGCTCCCTTTAAATGCAGGTATAGAGTTTGCCATAACGACTTCCTGTGGCAATGCATTCCACATCTTAATCACTCTGACTGTAAAGAACCCTTTCCTAAATAAATGGCTAAAACGTTTTTCCTCCATGCGCAGATCATGTCCTCTAGTCCTTTGAGATGGCCTAGGGACAAAAAGCTCATCCGCCAAGCTATTATATTGCCCTCTGATGTATTTATACATGTTAACCTCCCTGGCGGTTTATTTATTTTGCCAGGGATGCTGCAATGTGGTTTTTTTTTAATAAAAAAAAAAAAATATTTCATGCAGCCAACTGAAAGTTGGCTGCATGAAAGCCCACTAGAGGGCGCTCCTGATCCGTACTTTCGATCGCCTCCGGCAATCGAAAGTAACAAGATAGGCCGCAATGAGCGGCCTATCTTGTTTCGCTTTCCTCGTCGCCATGGCGACGAGCGGAGTGACGTCATGGACGTCAGTCGACGTCCTGACGTCAGAGCCGCCCGATCCAGCCCCTAGCGCTGGCCGGAACGGTTTGTTCCGGCTGCACTGGGCTCGGGCGGCTGGGGGGACCCTCTTTCGCCGCTGCACGCGGCGGATCGCCGCGGAGCGGCGGCGATCGGGCAGCACACGCAGCTGGCAAAGTGCCAGCTGCGTGTGCTGCTTTTTTCAGAACTGAAATCGGCCCAGCAGGGCCTGAGCGGCGACCTCCGGCGGCATACCCCGAGCTCAGCTCGGGATTACCGCCAAGGAGGTTAATTAGATCCCCTCTAAGGCGTCTTTTCTCTAGACTAAATAAACCCAGTTTATCTAACCTTTCTTGATAAGTGAGACCTTCCATCCCACGTATCAATTTTGTTGCTCGTCTCTGCACCTGCTCTAAAACTGCAATATCTTTGTAATGAGGTGCCCAGAACTGAATTCTATATTCCAGATGTGGCCTTACTAGAGAGTTTTAAACAGGGGCAATATGCTAGCATCGAGTTTTTATTTCCCTTTTAATGCATCCCAAAATTTTGTTAGCTTTAGCTGCAGCTGCTTGGCATTGAGTACGATTATTTAACTTGTTGTCAATGAGTACTACTAAGTCCTTCTCCAAGTTTGATGTCCCCAACTGTATCCCATTTATTTTGTATGGTGCTAGTCCATTAGTACGTCCAAAATGCATGACTTTACATTTGTCAACGTTGAATTTCATCTGCCATGTATGTGCCCATATAGCCATCCTATCCAGATCCTGTTGCAATATGACACTATCTTCCTGAGAGTTGATGATTCTGTACAATTTTGTATCATCTGCAAACATAGCAACATTGCTCACTACTGCATCTACTAGGTCATTAATAAATAAATTGAAGAGCACTGGACCCAAAACAGACCCCTGTGGGACCCCACTGCCAACCGTCTCCCATTTTGAGTACGATCCATTGACCACAACTCTTTGTTTTCTGTCCATTAGCCAGTTCCCTATCCATGAACACAGACTCTTCCCCAGTCCTTGCATCCTCAACTTTACACCAGACTTTTGTGGGGAACAGTGTCGAAGGCCTTTGCAAAGTCCAAGTATATCACATCTACAGCATTCCCAATATCCATATTAGCATTCACTACCTCATAAAAGCTGAGCATGTTAGTCAAACAGGACCTGTCTTTAGTAAACCCATGTTGATGCTGAGAAATAAGATTATTTTCTACTATGAAGTCATGTATAGTATCTCTTAGTAACCCCTCAAATAGTTTGCATACAACTGATGTTAAGCTTACAGGTCTATAATTTCCTGGATCTGATTTTTTGCCCTTCTTAAATAATGGGAAAACGTGGGCTGTATGCCAATCCACTGGGACTCTGCCAGTTGCAAGAGAGTCACAAAAGATAAGATAAAGGGGTTTAGCTATAACTGAACTTAATTCCCTTAGGACCCAAGGATGCATGCCATCCGGGCCAGGTGCCTTGTCTATTTTTAATTTATTTAGTCTTGCCTTCACTTCTTCCTGCGTTAAGTATTTAATATTACAGTTAGAAGATTGAGACTCTTCCGCCTCTGTAGTTTGCAACAGTGCTGTTTCTTTTGTGAAGACAGAAGCAAAGAAAGCATTTAATAACTCTGCCTTACCTTGGTCATCCACCATTGAGTTCCCCCCCCTCATCCTTTAGGAGTCCTATACAGTCAACCTTTCTTTTTTTAGAGTTAATGTACTTGTAAAACTTTTTTTGGGTTAGATTTGATATCCTTAGCGATTTGTTTTTCAGCTTCAATCTTTGCCTGCCTAATTTCTTTTTTACAATTTTTATTGCACTCCTGTAAGTAAGCGTGGAAGAGCCGCCGCCATTAGCCAGCGGTCGGCGGCTCTTCCCGCGTGCAGTGGCCGCTCGCACGGGGAGGCAGCCGCCTCTTCCCAGCGTGAGGCGGCTGTCCCCGGGGAGAGGCAGGCAGAACGCGGAAAAGCCGCCGCGTTGGACGCAGCGGCTGGTGCAGGTGTCCCCGCTGCGGAGACACCGCAGAACGGGGCTACTGCAGCTGGGACTCATAGTCCCTCAGGCTTTAGAGTGACGCGCGCGCGCGCACTCAGGAAGTAGATATGCCTGAATTGGTGAGTCAGCTGACCAGGCTGGTCAGCTGACTCTGGCTCCACTCCCCATTGGTCCAGTGCTGGGGGTGGAGCTAGAGAGCAGTATGGGTATATATACTGCTGGCTGTTCATTTCTTGGGTGTCTGGCGTTGCGATCACTTACGTGGGAGCACCCAGATCCGTAGTCAGATCCTTAAGTGTGCCGGGACCGGCTGGAGCCGTAATCCTACACTTAGCTAGATATTGATAGCTAAAGTACTAGTTTGATTGTGATTATCTGTTATGACAATTTGCCTGCTCGACTACTCTCTTGAACTCTGATCTTGTACTTCGATATTTCTGATTCTCTGTTGCCGTACCCCGGCTCGTTCCTAGACTCTGTTTCTGCCTCCTGATTTTGTACCCCGATATTTCTGATACCCCGTTGCCGAACCCTGCCTGTACTTTGACTCCGCCTCCGCCTCTTGCTCTTGTACTTTATCTGTCTGTGTGTGTATGACCTGGCTTGTCCGACCTCGAGAACCGACCTCACTGTTGGAGGAGGTTCTTCGTTCTGTTAGTGACCCTTCCGCCTGAGGGTTACTTTCAGAAGATACTTCCTGCTAGCAGTCTGACTCCTCCCATCTTGGAGAGCTCAGGGTTGCGGAAGTAATCTGTACAGTACGTCTTACTGTACTGAGGCCTAGTCCTCTTAGAGTTACTGTTACACCAAAACACTACACTCTACTCAGGTGAACAGAGGTTAGCTAGTATATTGGATTATCGGTGATACTGCAGATCACATATAATCTGGTATACGTCTGTATTCCCCGTGACGCTGCAGGTCACCGGTAATCAGACCTCTCTGTGCTTCACCGATCGTTACAGAACGCCAGACCAAGAAACACTCATGGAACGCACTGATCCTCTGACCATGCTTGCCACTTCGGTGGATAGCATTCATCAATCACTAAGCCAGCACAAAGCCTTAATTGATGCCTTATCAGGCTCTGTGAGAACCCTCCAGACATCAGTTGATTCAGTGCGATCCCCTCCTAGTGATGACATACGTATGCCTGTACCTGACAAATTTTCCGGCCACAAGTCTGACTTCCGGAATTTCAGGAGTAGAGTATTATCGTATTTTGAGTTAAGACCCCGATCCTCGGGGACTGAGACCCAACGGGTCATTTTTATTAAGACCTTGCTGACTGGCGACTCCCAGTCCTGGGCATATAACCTACCCTCTACTGATATAGCTCTGACCTCGGTAGAGGAATTCTTTAAGGCCATGGCCGTAATTTACGACGACCCTGACCTTGCTGCGTCCTCTGAGCGGAAGCTCAAACTTTTGCGGCAAGGCAGAGGTTCGGTTGAGGACTATGCGGCAGAGTTCCGTAGGTGGTCAGTTACGGCTAGATTTGACAACTTTGCTTTAATGGATTACTTCTTGTCTGGGTTGTCGGAGGAGGTCTCCGACTTAATGTTAACAGTACCCGAGCCCAAGACAGTTGATGAGGCCATATCATCGGCCATCCGAGTGGATCGCAGGTTGCGCCATCAGAGGCAGGCTAGGGGCAGTCACCGTGTCAGGGTGACATCGTATGTGACACCGTCCGCTACACCCCTAGTAACACCTTCTCCGCCTGTCTCTCCCTCCCCAGCCGTGCCGCCGCCCGAACCAATGCAGATTGGTCGGTCGAGACTGACCCAGGTGGAACGAAGGCGGAGAATGACAGAACAGCTGTGCCTGTACTGTGCAGCAGCAGGGCATAGGGTGCGAAACTGTCCTAACAGGTCGGGAAACGAGTTTGCCTAGGAATAGTGGGGGGTGACACCCTAGGCACACAAACTGCACCCCTTAAGGAAAAGAAGTTACTGCTCCCTTGTACGGTTACATGGGAGAATAAGTCTATGGCCACTGAGGCATTTATTGATTCGGGCTCAGCGGCCAATTTTATGAATTTTGAGTTTGCGCAGGAGTTGGGTATCCCCCTTGCTCCTGTGAGACCCCCCATTCAGGTCACGGCAGTGGACGATTCTTCTCTGCAATGGAATCGTGCACTGTCTCAGACTCCGGAGGTGAAGGTCACTATAGGGGTACTTCATGGGGAACAATTATCATTTTTTGTATTGCACATGTCAACCTCCACTATCATCCTAGGCATGCCCTGGTTACAACTCCACTCACCTCAAATAGACTGGGCCACAGGTCAGTTAACCACTTGGTCACCTCGTTGTTTTCAGCAGTGTTTGGGGAAGTTGACCCTGGGGCAAACCAGAATTCAGGTGGAAGGGGTACCCGACCAATACTCCGAGTATTCCGACGTGTTCTGTCCCAAGGCAGCAGACAAGTTGCCCCCACATCGCCCTTTCGATTGTCCCATTGACCTTCGTTCAGGATGTGTACCTCCCCGGGGTCATTTGTACAACCTGTCGGGACCCGAAAAAGTAGCCATGCAGGATTATATACGTGAAAATTTGGCCAAAGGTTTCATTCGGCCGTCTCGGTCACCTGCTGGAGCTGGTTTCTTTTTTGTTAAAAAGAAAGACGGAGGCCTGCGACCCTGCATTGATTATCGCGGCCTTAACAAGATTACAGTCAAAAATCGCTATCCCCTGCCACTGATAGACGATTTGTTCACACAGATTACAGATGCTAAAATCTTCTCTAAACTAGATTTGCGGGGCGCGTATAACTTGATACGCATAAGAAAGGGCGATGAGTGGAAGACGGCCTTTAATACACCAGACGGGCATTACGAGTACCTGGTGATGCCCTTCGGGCTCTGTAATGCCCCGGCCATCTTCCAGGAACTCATTAACGAGGTTTTCAGAGAGGTGTTGGGGAAATTTGTTTTAGTCTATCTTGATGATATTCTTATCTTCTCCAACAACCTCTCTGAACATAGAGACCATGTGAGGTTTGTTTTGAATCTGTTAAGGCAGAACTCTTTATATGCAAAACTTGAAAAATGTATCTTTGAGGTAACGTCTGTCGCCTTCTTGGGGTATATAATTTCCACCACAGGCCTGTCGATGGATCCTGCCAAGGTCTCGGCTGTGCTGGAGTGGCCACAGCCGGTGGGGTTGAAATCTCTTCAGCGCTTTCTTGGCTTTGCCAATTACTATAGACGGTTTATAAAGGGGTACTCCACAGTCATTTCTCCCCTTACAAGTCTCACCAAGAAAGGGGCAGATACAACTCACTGGTCTCCTGAGGCTTTACATGCTTTTTCCACTCTGAAGGGCCTATTCTGTTCAGCACCCATCCTCAGACATGTGGATACGTCTTTCCCGTTCATTGTGGAGGTGGATGCTTCGGAGGTAGGAGTGGGGGCTGTGCTGTCTCAGCGATCAGGCTTGCAGGGTAGAATGCACCCATGCGCTTACTTCTCTCGCAGGTTTTCCCCTGCAGAGAGGAATTATGATATTGGCAATAGGGAGCTCCTGGCCATCAAATTAGCTTTCGAGGAATGGCGACATTGGTTAGAAGGAGCTGAGCATACCATCACGGTTTACACCGATCATAAGAACTTAGAATACATCGAGGGGGCTAAGAGGTTGAGCCCTCGTCAGGCTCGATGGTCGCTATTCTTCTCCAGGTTCACTTTCATCATTACATACACCCCGGGGAGCAAGAATGTTAAGGCAGATGCCTTGTCCAGATGCTTTGAGTCAGAGACAGCACAGCCCTCCGTTCCTGAGACCATTATTCCTCAGAGATTGATACTGGCAGCCACTGGAACTTGGGAGGATTGGAGGGAGACGCTGATTCCCTTTCAGCAGGACATCCCGGAAGGGAAGCCCGCAGGGGTTCTGTTCGTTCCTCTGCCGTTTCGCCTTCAGGTTCTGGAGATGTTCCACGCACATAAGAATGCGGGGCATCCGGGGGCATCCAGAACACAGGATTTAGTAGCCAGATGCGCCTGGTGGCCTTCCCTGGCAGCGGATTGCAAGGAATATGTGAAGGAGTGTGTGACATGTGCCAAGAGTAAACCCTCCCGGCTGGCACCTGTCGGTACCTTGCAGTCATTACCCACCCCGACTGAACCGTGGACCCACCTGTCCATGGATTTTGTAGGCGAACTTCCCAGGTCTGAGGGAATGGCGGTCATTTGGGTCGTGGTCGACCGATTTAGCAAAATGGCCCATTTTGTACCTTTAAAAGGACTCCCCTCCGCTCAAGAACTGGCTGAGTTGTTCAATTGCACGGTATTCCCGAAAACATAGTCTCAGACAGGGGAGTCCAATTTGTCTCACGTTTTTGGAAAGCTTTTTGCCAGCTCATGGACATAAAACTGTCTTTCTCGTCTGGATATCACCCTCAGACCAACGGCCAGACTGAGAGAATAAATCAATCGTTAGAGCAGTTCTTAAGGTGTTATGTAGCTGAAGCACAGGACGATTGGGTCAGATTTCTGCCGTTTGCAGAATTCGCCCAAAATAATTTAAAAAACTCGTCCTCCGGTTTTTCGCCTTTTCAGGTAGTGACGGGAAGATCACCCAAATTTTCCCCATTGCCTATAGCCTCCACTCCATTCCCAGCCCTGGAGGTCTGGCAAAGGTCATTCAAGGACCTGTGGGGGACAGTAAGAAATAACCTGGAGAAGGCCTTTTTGAGTCAGAAGGGTCAAGCCGACAAGAGACGGTCGGTGGAGTGGAGATTCCAACCAGGAGACCCGGTTTGGGTGTCCACACGTCACTTGGCCCTAAAACAACCTTCTAATAAGCTTGGTCCCAGGTTTGTGGGTCCATTTCTGATAACCAAAAAGATCAACAATGTTACTTATACTGTCGAACTTCCCACTAGCATGCGGGGGGTAAGGTCTTTTCATGTTTCCCTTCTTAAGCCAGCGGTCCAGGTGGGTCCCACTCCTCCCCCTCCTGTGTTGGTAGATGCCCAACCTGAATACGAGGTGGAGAAGATAATTGATTCACGTACTGTACAGAACTCGGTACAGTATCTCGTGCATTGGAAAGGGTATGGCATTGAGGAGAGGCAATGGGTACCTGGGAACCGCATGCATGCGGACGAGTTAAGAAGGGAGTTTCATGCATTACATCCCGAGAAGCCTGGTAGGAGCTGTCCGGAGTCCACTCCTCGGGGGGGGGGGGGGGGGGGGGTACTGTAAGTAAGCGTGGAAGAGCCGCCGCCATTAGCCAGCGGTCGGCGGCTCTTCCCGCGTGCAGTGGCCGCTCGCACGGGGAGGCAGCCGCCTCTTCCCAGCGTGAGGCGGCTGTCCCCGGGGAGAGGCAGGCAGAACGCGGAAAAGCCGCCGCGTTGGACGCGGCGGCTGGTGCAGGTGTCCCCGCTGCGGAGACACCGCAGAACGGGGCTACTGCAGCTGGGACTCATGGTCCCTCAGGCTTTAGAGTGACGCGCGCGCGCACTCAGGAAGTAGATATGCCTGAATTGGTGAGTCAGCTGACCAGGCTGGTCAGCTGACTCTGGCTCCACTCCCCATTGGTCCAGTGCTGGGGGTGGAGCTGGAGAGCAGTATGGGTATATATACTGCTGGCTGTTCATTTCTTGGGTGTCTGGCGTTGCGATCACTTACGTGGGAGCACCCAGATCCGTAGTCAGATCCTTAAGTGTGCCGGGACCGGCTGGAGCCGTAATCCTACACTTAGCTAGATATTGATAGCTAAAGTACTAGTTTGATTGTGATTATCTGTTATGACAATTTGCCTGCTCGACTACTCTCTTGAACTCTGATCTTGTACTTCGATATTTCTGATTCTCTGTTGCCGTACCCCGGCTCGTTCCTAGACTCTGTTTCTGCCTCCTGATTTTGTACCCCGATATTTCTGATACCCCGTTGCCGAACCCTGCCTGTACTTTGACTCCGCCTCCGCCTCTTGCTCTTGTACTTTATCTGTCTGTGTGTGTATGACCTGGCTTGTCCGACCTCGAGAACCGACCTCACTGTTGGAGGAGGTTCTTCGTTCTGTTAGTGACCCTTCCGCCTGAGGGTTACTTTCAGAAGATACTTCCTGCTAGCAGTCTGACTCCTCCCATCTTGGAGAGCTCAGGGTTGCGGAAGTAATCTGTACAGTACGTCTTACTGTACTGAGGCCTAGTCCTCTTAGAGTTACTGTTACACCAAAACACTACACTCTACTCAGGTGAACAGAGGTTAGCTAGTATATTGGATTATCGGTGATACTGCAGATCACATATAATCTGGTATACGTCTGTATTCCCCGTGACGCTGCAGGTCACCGGTAATCAGACCTCTCTGTGCTTCACCGATCGTTACAACTCCTTATAATTGCTTAGTGCAGCCTCGGTCCCCTCCTGTTTTAAGACCTTATAGGCATTCTTTTTCCTCTTCATTTTATCTTTAACCTTTCTATTCATCCATAGAGGCCTTTTTTATTCCTAGACATTTTGTTTCCATATGGGATATACATACTACAATATTGATTGAGTATAAGTTTAAAAGCTTGCCATTTCCCTTCAGTGTCTTCCCCTTGTAGTACATTGTCCCAGTTCACCAAACTTAGTGCCTGCCTAATTTGATTGAACTTTGCTTTTCTAAAATTCTTGCATGCTTGTTTCTGGTGTTATTCAGACATCACTGCAACCAAATAGATCAACAGTGCTGTCGGGCAACTGGGAATGTTTAAAAGGAAATAAATATGTCAGCCTCCATATACTTCTCTCTCCAAATTCCCTAAAATGTTGGGAATATGAAATTGTTCAAAATATTTTAGTTCCACTGAAAGGAACTCTGTATGTTTTAGGATACCAAGGGCCCAAGCCCAGCCTCTGAATAAGTCCCAACACTATAATTGCAGCCTCCAAAAAGTAGGTTGTGGTATCCTTTAACCACTTAAGGACCGAGGTGATAGAGATCTACGCCCTGTTTTGATGGGCTCCTGGCTGGCAGGGCGTAGATCTCTATCACCGGCGCCGCCGCTCCCCGCCGCGATCGCGCGCACCGAACCGGCTGCACTTAGCTGTCTTATGACAGCTAAGGCTTCCGGGTATCGGCAGGAGCCGTCACTGATTGGCTCCCTGCCGTGTGATCGCTGTGAGCCAATCACAGCGATCACCCTCCGAAAGGCAACATAGTTGCCGTTCCGCCTTCCTCTCCGCCTCCCTCTCCCTGTCACTGTGGATCTTGTGTGACAGGGAGAGACGCACAGCCTGCAGCCGTGACAGGCTGTGCGATTTTAGTGTAAAAAAAATCCAGATCTCCCCCCCATGTATCCCTTGATCCCCTCCCAACCACCTATATATAGATATATATAGATCTATATATAGATCTATATATATATATATATATATATAGATAGATATATATATATATATATATAGATATATATATATATATATATATATAGATATATATATATATATATATATAGATATATATATATATATATATAGATATATATATATATATATATAGATATAGATATATATATATATAGATATATATATATATATATATAGATATATATATATATATATATATATATATAGATATAGATATATATATATATATATATAGATATAGAGATATATATATATATAGATATATATAGATATATATAGATATATATATATATATATATATATATATATATATATATATATATATATATATATATATATATATCTATATCTATATATATATATAGATATATATATCTATATATATATAGATATATATATCTATATCTATATATATATCTATATCTATATATATATATATATATAGATCTATATCTATATATATATATATATATATATATATAGATCTATATCTATATATATATATATATATATATATAGATCTATATCTATATATATATATATATATATATATAGAGATCTATATATATATATATATATATATATATATATAGAGATCTATATATATATATATATATATATATAGATCTATATATATATATATATATATATATATATATATATATATATATATATATATATATATATATATATATATATATATATATATATATATATATATATATATATATATATTTTACTGGATTGTGATTTTAACCACTTGCCGACCGCCCCTACCTAGGGGCGGCGGCAAAGTGGAGCCCGCAACGACCGCAATACGCCGATCGGCGGCGGCTCGTTGCGGACTAGCTGGCCGGGGATTGCACGCTGGATGTGCCCACCCGCGACGTCAACCCTCCAGCCAATTAGCAGCGGCGGCGGGTTGTTAACCCCCGATCTGCCGCAAGTAAAGCGGATAATACGCTTTGTAATGTATACAAAGCGTACTATACAGGCTGCCTCCTGCCCTGGTGGTCCCAGTGATTGAGGGACCACCAGGGCAGGTTGCAGCCCTCCTAGTAAGTACCCAAGCACACTGATCCTGCCCCCTGATCACCCACTGCACCCATCAGACCCCCCCGGCCCACCCCTCAGACACCTGTTTGCACCCAATCACCCCCCTAATCACCCATTAATCACTCCCTGTCACTATCTCAACACTATTTTTTAGATTAGGTCCTAAACTGCCCCCTGGGGGCTCCTGAACACCCCCCCCCCCCCACACCCTCAGATCCTCCCTAGACCCTCCCCCCTGTGTACTGTATACATCTATTCTTCCCTATAATCACCCACTGATCACCTGTCAATCACCCATCAATCACCCCCTGTCACCACCTGTCACTGCCACCCATCAGATCAGACCCTAACCTGCCTTTTGTGGGCACCTGATCACCCACCCACACCCTCAGATTGCGTGCAGACCCACCCTCAAATCACCTCCGAAAGTGCATCGTTTACATCTGTTCTCCCCTCTAATCATCCACTGATCACCCATCAATCACCCCGTCACCAACTGTCTTTGCTACCCATCAGATCAGACATTAATCTGCCCCTTGCGGGCACCCAATCACCCGCCCACACCCTCAATTAGCCCCCCAGACCCTCTCTGATCAACTCGCCAGTGCATTGCTTGCATATATTCTCCTCTGTAATCACCTACTGATCACCTATCAACCACCCCGTCACCCCCTGTCACTGCTACCCATCAGATCAGGCCCTAATATGCCCCCTGCGGGCTTCTGATCACCCGGCCAAACCCTCACCCGCCCCACCGCAGTGACAGAAATTTTTTTTCTGATCACTGCTGGTACGACTTAATTGCCATGTCCAGGTCACGATTTGAGAACATTCCTGCACTTCAGTGCCAATACAACCTGTCATCTAAGGAGCCACCCTGCTTATGACCGGTTCCACAAAATTCGGCCCCTCATAGACCACCTGTCATCAAAATTTGCAGATGCTTATACCCCTGAACAGTCATTTTGAGGCATTAGGTTTCCAGACTACTCCTCGTGGTTTTGGGCCCCTAAAATGCCAGGGCAGTATAGGAACCCCACAAGTGACCCCATTTTAGAAAGAAGACACCCCAAGGTATTCCGTTAGGTGTATGACGAGTTCATAGAAGATTTTATTTTTTGTCAAAAGTTAGCGGAAATTGATTTGTATTGTTTTTTTTCACAAAGTGTCATTTTCCATTAACTTGTGACAAAAAATAAAATCTTCTATGAACTCACCATACACCTAACGGAATACATTGGGGTGTCTTCTTTCTAAAATGGGGTCACTTGTGGGGTTTCTATACTGCCCTGGCATTTTAGGGGCCCTAAACCGTAAGGAGTAGTCTAGAAACCAAATGCCTCAAAATGACCTGTGAATAGGACGTTGGGCCCCTTAGCGCACCTAGGCTGCAAAAAAGTGTCACACATGTGATATCGCCGTACTCAGGAGAAGTAGTATAATGTGTTTTGGGGTGTATTTTTACACATACCCATGCTGGGTGGGAGAAATATCTCTGTAAAGGGACAATTGTGTGTAAAAAAAATCAAAACATTTTAATTTACAGAGATATTTCTCCCACCCAGCATGGGTATGTGTAAAAATACACCCCAAAACACATTATACTACTTCTCCTGAGTACGGCGATACCACATGTGTGACACTTTTTTGCAACCTAGGTGCGCTAAGAGGCCCAACGTCCTATGAGTACCTTTAGAATTTCACAGGTCATTTTGAGGCATTTGGTTTCTAGACTACTCCTCACGGTTTAGGGCCCCTAAAATGCCAGGGCATTATAGGAACCCCACAAGTGACCCCATTTTAGAAAGAAGACACCCCAAGGTATTCAATTAGGTGTATGGGGAATTCATAGAAGATTTTATTTTTTGTCACAAGTTAGTGGAAAATGACACTTTGTGAAAAAAACAATAAAAATCAATTTCCGCTAACTTGTGAAAAAAAAATGAAATCTTCTATGAACTCCCCATACTACTAACGGAATACCTTGGGGTGTCTTCTTTCTAAAATGGGGTCACTTGTAGGGTTCCTATACTGTCCTGGCATTTTAGGGGCCCTAAACCGTGAGGAGTAGTCTAGAAAATAAATGCCTTAAAATGACCTGTGAAAATCCTAAAGGTACTCATAGGACTTTGGGCCCCTTAGCGCAGTTAGGGTGCAAAAAAGTGTCACACATGTGGTATCGCCGTACTCAGGAGAAGTAGTATAATGTGTTTTGGGGTGTATTTTTACACATACCCATGCTGGGTGGGAGAAATATCTCTGTAAATGGACAATTGTGTGTAAAAAAAAATCAAAAGAAATCTCATTTACAAAGATATTTCTCCCACCCATCATGGGTATGTGTAAAAATACACCCCAAAACACATTATACTATTTCTCCTGAGTAAGGCGATACCACATGTGTGACATTTCTTTTGCAGCCTAGGTGCGCTAAGGGGCCCAAAGTCCTATGAGCACCTTTAGGCTTTACAGGGGTGCTTACAATTTAGCACCCCCCAAAATGCCAGGACAGTAAACACACCCCACAAATGACCCCATTTTGGAAACTAGACACTTCAAGGTATTCAGAGAGGGGCATGGTGAGTCCGTGGCAGATTTCATTTTTTTTGTCACCAGTTAGCAGAAATGGAAACTTTTTTTAATTTATTTTTTTTGTCACAAAGTGTCATTTTCCGCTAACTTGTGACAAAAGATAAAATCTTCTATGAACTCACCATGCCTCTTAGTGAATACTTTGGGGTGTCTTCTTTCCAAAATGGGGTCATTTGGGGGGTGTTTATACTATCCTGGAATTCTAGCACCTCATGAAACCTGACAGGTGCTCAGAAATGAGAGAGATGCTTCAAAATGGGAAAATTCAATTTTTGCACCATAGTTTGTAAACGCTATAACTTTTACCCAAACCAATAAATATACACTGAATGGGTTTTTTTTAATCAAAAACATGTTTGTCCACATTTTTCGCGCTGCATGTATACAGAAATTTTACTTTATTTGAAAAATGTCAGCACAGAAAGTTAAAAAAATCATTTTTTTGCCAAAATTCATGTCTTTTTTGATGAATATAATAAAAAGTAAAAATCGCTGCAGCAATCAAATAGCACCAAAAGAAAGCTGTATTAGTGACAAGAAAAGGAGGTAAAATTCATTTAGATGGTAGCTTGTATGACTGAGCAATAAACCATTAAAGCTGCAGTGGTCTGAATGGAAAAAAGGCTCTGGTCCTTAAGGGGTGAAAAGACTGCGGTCCTTAAGTGGTTAATGTGATCAACAAACATCCTATCTCGGTATCACGCTGGAATTCACTGAGCTCCTGAGAATGACCCATTCTTTCACAAATGTTTGTAGAAGTAGTGAGCAATGACAAGTGCTGGATTTTATACACCTGTTGCTGAAGATGTGACTAGAACACAATGATTTGTAGCGGCACCAACATACTTTTGGCAATAGTGTATGTTGTTTGGCAACAAACACTGCCTACTGAACATATATAGCTGACCCTCCACTTCTTACACAGTGCCTTACCACTAAGACGTTCCCCAGGAATCCGGACCCGGCGTGGAGCCTGTCAGGCTGCTTGTGGCGCACAGATTGCAGGTACATGCACATGCCAGTCAGGAAGTCTTTGGGCTGCCCAATGTCCATCCAGAATCCTGCAAGGCGGTTAGAGAAATACACATCAGCCACAGAAATACCAGAAGAACTATTTGTCAGGAAGCCACGACAACCAATCAGCTACCAGATCGAATCTGATCAGAGGGGGCTCCATTACCTGCCCACACACTACACACAGATTTAAGAAATAAAATCTATTGGAAATCATATATACTCGTGCCACTGCCTTCCAGGTACTGTGTACCCCTTCCCCAGGATCACCTATACGCTGGCACTACTCCTTCAGTGTACCGAATCCTCTATCACCGCCATGGGCTACAAGGTGGCACGTGTGACCTTGTACATGCTATCAGGTCACGTGGTACAGTCGACTGGCCGTGATCTACAGCAGACTCGGGACACTGGAGGAAACGCGTTGTTTGACAGGTGAGCTTGGAGGGTACACAATACATTCCTGGGGGTACACATTACACATGGGAGGGGCTTTTGGATGTCCAGAAATCTAAGCCGCAACGGCTGCACACCCAAACAAGCCCTTTCAAGCAAAGTCTTGCCAGCATGACGGATCAATCGTTTTCAGACAGAACTATATCTGGAATCTATATCGCAGCATCAATCTCATGATGACAGAATCTGACAGATCTCAATTTGAGTAATGTGTGGGCACCTTTACATACTAGGAGAGGGGATAAGATCTCTTCCATGTCCAAAGCGGACCTGAACTCAGAACTTCTCTGCTCTAAAAGAAAAGCATAATAACCTAAAAGCGGTTTGTTACAGCTAATACACATCACACAGGCCATACATTCAAATCTACCACAACAATGGATAAAAGAAAGAAAAACAAAAAAACACCTATATGATTTTATGGAGCAGGTATTTCTACCACAATACACAGGGCTACAAAGACCAGCTGCCTCTTGCATTACTAACGTAACAGCACTGTGCAGGCAACTCCAGTCACACAACTGTCTAACCTTTTAGTAACCCTTGCTATTGTCTAATATAGCCTGGCTACAAACCTTTGCTATCCAGGCCTGGGTGTATCAGGTTGAGTGTGAAATCTGGCATGTCTGCAGTAAAGCTACTGCTCTGCCTGCTGCTCACCTTGTAGCTCCATAGCAAATAACTGCCCCTCCTGAGCCATTGCTGGGAAAATCTCCTTCTCAATGGATGTCGGACGTAACTGAAAGAGAGAGCGCAGAACGGTCAGAGATACTGCGTGTGATAACAGCTCAGCTGGAAGGCTGCCTAATGATCCCCAGAGAGTGTCACCTGACTACTGATTAGTGTAGTGTGAATCTGGGTATCCGGGTAATTCCATCCCAAGCACTTCAGCAGCTTCATGTCCAGAGAAAGTCACATAGCTGCGCTCCACATTGCACTGACAAAGAGGGAGCATCAGTCACATGACGCAAAGCTCCGCAACTCTCTGATCGGAACAGTGCTGAATGGCTTTGGACGGCATTATCAGTGTTTCATATAAGGAAAACACAGATTCAGACAACAACACTACTACCGTGTTCCCCCGAAAATAAGACACTGTCTTATATTAATTTTTGCTCCACAAGATGTGCTAGGGCTTATTTTCAGAGGAAGTCTTATTTTTTGGGGAAACACTGGTAGTTTTCCCATACAAAATGTATATACTGCATGCCTTGCTGAAACACAAGCAGCATGCACAGAGCTCGTGGTTTGCAGATATTGGCTCTCACAAGAAATTGATTCTGCTGATCATTTGGGTAAGAGTCTCCAGAGCTATGCCCCAGAGCTATGATAGGATAAGCTGTGTGTCCTGGGAAGAGGTGAAGTGCTGCTGATGCTTATCACGAATGATCAGGAGGGCTGGCTCCAACAAAAACACAAATTGCCTGACACATATACAGGACTGCAGAACTCACATTATACTGCTGCTCTCCTGTATCCAGGCTTTGTATTGAGCGTGACTTGCTGGTGTCATGTGGGCTGCTGCTAGGGCCTACATTCGGGGGGGGGGGGGGGGGGGGGGCTGGGGGGCGGATACTTAGATTTCAAGCATGCTAGGAATTATTCTCAGGGGATGTCTTTCTGAAACACTGAAACATGCTTGAAGAGAAAAAAAAAAAAAAAACGTAACCTTTTGAAAGCTTGCAAATAAATGTTGTACAGTTACTCATTAAAGATATCACCTAAACAACTTGTTCTGTCTTCAGATTCTCTCCATTACTAATACCGGACCACATGCAACTGGCTTCAGATACTATTGCAAGCTTCTACATTAGCCAGCAGAGGGTGCTGTCTACATACATTTAATATGAAGGACGGTGCACTGAGAATTAATTACGGTAGTTCCACTGAGACTGGCCATTTCCATCACACAAGAGATCATTACCTGGATACGATCCAGTATAGACGGGCAGAAGATATACAGTCCTGAGTTGATCTTGTTGGATACGAATACTTGTGGTTTCTCTACAAAGCGTTGGATTCGGCCTGACTCGGGGTCAAACACCACCACGCCGTACTTGGATGGCTCCTCCACCTTTGTCACCTGCATACAGAGTGTAAAATATTACATTGCATTCACATCCCCCATTTTATTTCTGTAGTACATGGATCTCAGTGGATAAGGCGATTCCAATGGATATTCCCGCAATGCCATGTATTACTGGTAAAGTGGACCTGAACTCTTGCACAGGACAGAAGGAAAACAGAGATAAATGCCCCCTGTATGTATTTAGAGAGTTTACCCTGTCTAATTCCCCCTCATCTGTGACTAATCACCAGTTTGATTTGATATCTCAGATGTGTCAGCTGGCTGCCTTGGCAGAGCAGCTAATTTGTAAATGCAGGATGTTAATATGTCTGCTTCCATGAAAGCAGGAAGTAGACACGCAGGATTTTTTTTGCAGGATTGGTATCAGCTGTAACAAATAAATGTTTAAAAGATTATGCTGTTGCTTATCTTTTAACCACTTGAGGACCCACCCTTTACCCCCCCTTAAGGACCAGCGCTGTTTGTTGGTATCTGTGCTGGGTGGGCTCTGCAGCCCCCAGCACAGATCAGGGTGCACACAGAGCGATCAGATCGCCCCCCTTTTTTCCCCCCTATGGGGATGATGTGCAGGGGGGGTCTGATCGCTCCTGCCTGCCTGGGTGTTGCGGGGGGGGGCACCTCAAAGCCCCCCTCCGCGGCGAAATTCCCCCCTCCCTCTCCTACCTGCTCATCCCCGGTGATCCGGGCTGCACAGGACGCTATCCGTCCTGTGCAGCCAGTGACAGGACGTCCCCTGTCACATGGCGGCGATCCCCGGCCGCTGATTGGCCGGGGATCGCCGATCTGCCTTACGGCGCTGCGCCGTACAATGTAAACAAAGCGGATTATTTCCGCTTGTGTTTACATTTAGCCTGCGAGCCGCCACCGGCGGCCCGCAGGCTATTCACGGTGCCCCCCGCCGTGAATTGACAGGAAGCAGCCGCTTGCGCGAGCGGCTGCTTCCTGATTAATC